>NC_056746.1:917391647-917691647 GCF_019279795.1 Protopterus annectens | reverse complement strand
TGTGTGTGTGGGGGGGGGGGCTGTCAATTCATCTTGTATTACAAAAAGATACTTTGAGCAAAGGCATGTAATTTAGCTAATTTGTGGTTGCAGCTGTATAACTCCTTAGTATAGTGTAAAACAGGCTCTGAGACAAACAGAAATTAGGGTCTTTCCAGGAAAACATAAGCTGTCCTGTTACATAAGGTAAGATAACAGTGAATGACTGACACCAATCCCATTATATGTCAATGGGATGGCTGGATGGGCATACGCCACTACTCCCTTACGTCTAGTATGACTCATATAAAGTAGACTTTGAATGGATTATGGGAAAGAGAAAGGTTTGAAGAAGAAAAGATTATGTTGACATTTCAAGCCCCATTGGGAGCCGTTTTGCAGAAAATGTATAACAAGCAATCAGAGTGCTCTTGAGGTGTTAAAATAGCTCAGAAAAGAAAGATAGAATGACACATTTAGATCTTTTTTAGTTCTAAGGTGGGGTTTTCCTTTAACAGGAACAAACTATGAGGAAGTCTTTCTTCCCATAAAAATATAATCATAGCATAAATAGATTATGGGCTACCATTACATATAGTAGGTATTGCTTTAAACATTTGGAAAGTATGCTTAACTAAGTCTGGCAATTGACTTCTGCCAGTGTATCTCTATTAGGCTGGCTGGCTGTTTTCTAGGCAATTTTAATATAATCCAATACTTTGCACCTTCAACCATAAGATATTTTTCCTCAAATATTGCTTACAAAAATAACTCTCCCATTCACTATGACCCTTATTCACAAAGCATTAATGCTGCACCAAGCACCTGGAGCTTAATCCCACACTAATTTCATTACACAGTTACAATACACTCAATAATGCACTCCAAAATTTCATCTTGTGCAAATTGTAGACACCACAAACTCAACTGAATTCTAAAATTATAAAACTGCTCGCCTCAAAATGCATACTTCTAACTACAACAGTGACTCAGACTTAATCAGAATAATCTAAGTATTGAATTTTGTGACATTGTGATGGTAGCATTTGCAAATTATTTCTTAATCTTTTATAAAGATTTATATTAACCAGTATTTCTTAATTGACCATTGTAACAATGTGAACAAATACCTATTCATACCTTGTATCTTCTTACTCTCCCTTCTTCACTTCCTTACTTCCATCAGTTTCTCTCCCCCCTGGTTTTCTCTCTAAATATACCATAATCCGACTTCCTCTCTTCATATTGCAATTCCTGTTTGTATTCTTCTAACTTACCATTAATTTCTCAATAAACTGGCTAAAATTTCTCCCAGCTATTAAATCGTCATATAACTTGTATCTATACTTAACCAAATTTTTCATATTATGTCTAATTTGGTATAATTATTTCAACTTTATTTGTTTTTGCATTATTTTTAAAGACTGTAAAAATATTGTTCTTAAAATTGTTTTGTAATACTTTGGAGCTTTTCCCTCTGGGCCTCCCTGAAGATGGGCTCCTACCCAGTCAGACTTTCCTGGTAATCAAATGTCAATAAATAAATAAATAAATTCAACTTTTGAATTGTATTACATTATGTGTACACTACTGGGCTCTGTATTTCAATATAATACATGTAATAATAGTGATGTATGTACAGATCATCTTTAACTATTCCTGACCTACCATATTGGCTTTGTGCCTTATTTACTATACTGCTGTACAACTTATTGCAATGAAGGCCATTTTTCAACCTCCCTGTCTTGGAAAAGGTCATAAGAACAGTACTTAATAACCAAATGTATAGACACAAAAGAGTGCATATTGTGTTCACATATTTGCAGTGGAAATAGCCATGGGCAAGTCAACAGGTATTGTTAGTGGCAGCCATACCACAAGCAGCAGATGAAGTACTGTAGGAAGTGTGCCTGCTGAGGGTGATGCAACCTTGCTGTTACCATGCTACTGTGTGCAATAGACAAGGCAAAGTTTGCAGCAGTCTCACCATGGATAGCACAGTGGTTCAATCTAGCCATTTGGCTTCATGTGGACAGCAGGTTGGAGCACAGGTGGCAACAAGTATACATTGAGGAGATTGGTGGACAGCAGTTGGCAGTAAGCTGTTGTGAGTGTTATGATGGATACCAATGGTTGGCAGCTAAGAGTATTACAAAACTGAGTGCAGCTGGCAGTAAGCATACTGTGGATTGTATGACAGAGTGCATTGGTCATTAACCATTCTGTGGGTGGCACACTTAAATGCATTTGACATCACATGAGTGATGCAGTGGAGAGTAGTTTACAGTAAACGTAACATGAGTGGCACAATCAAGAGTAGTTGGCACTAAGCATTCTGAGGTAGAGCAATGAAGCAAGGCTGGCAGCAAGCATAATTGTGGATGGAGTGATAGAGCTCATTTGATAGCATGCATACCCTGGCTGGAGTGATAGAGCACTGTTGGTAGTATGCATACCCTGGCTGAAGAGATAGAGCACTCTTAGTAGTATTCATAACCTGGATAGAGTAATATAGCACTGTTGGTGGTATGCATACCCTGGCTGGAGTGATAGAGCACTGTTGGTAGTATGCATACCCTGGCTGAAGAGATAGAGCACTCTTAGTAGTATTCATAA
The DNA here is from genome assembly GCF_019279795.1 of Protopterus annectens. Classification (NCBI taxonomy): domain Eukaryota; kingdom Metazoa; phylum Chordata; order Ceratodontiformes; family Protopteridae; genus Protopterus; species Protopterus annectens. The sequence goes on along the minus strand of NC_056746.1, from coordinate 917,689,052 downwards.
CCTGGATAGAGTAATATAACACTGTTGGTAGTATGCATACCCTGGCTGGAGTGATAGAGCACTGTTGGTGGTATGCATACCCTGGGTGAAGAGATAGAGCACTCTTAGTAGTATGCATAACCTGGCTGGAGTAATATAGCACTGTTGGTAGCATGCATACCTTGGCTGGAGTGATAGAGGACTGCTGGTAGTATGCATACCCTGGCTGGAGTGATAGAGCACTGTTAGTAGTATTCATACCCTGGGTGGAGTGGTAGAGTACTGTTGGTAGTATGCATACCTTAGCTGGAGTGATAGAGCACTGCTGGTAGTATGCATACCCTGGCTGGAGTGATAGAGCATTGTTAGTAGAATGCATACCCTGGGTGGAGTGATAGAGTACTGTTGCTAGTATGCACAGCCTGGCTGGAGTGATAGAGTACTGTTGGTAGTATGCATACCCTGGCTGGAGTGATAGAGCATTGTTATTAGTATGCATACCCTGGGTGGAGTGAGTGATAGAGTACTGTTGCTAGTATGCACAGCCTGGCTGGAGTGATAGAGCACTGTTGGTAGTATGCATACCCTGGCTGGAGTGATAGAGTACAGTTAGTAGGATGCATACTCTGTGTGGAGTGATAGAGCACTGCTGGTGATATTCAAACCCTGAATGGAGTGACAGAGCACAATTGGTAGTATGCATACCCTGGGTGCAGTAACAGAATACAGCTGGCCATAAGTATACTGTGAATGGCAGGGCTGAGCATGACTAATAATATGCATGCTATGACTCACATGATGGAATGTGGTTTAGAGAGGGCATACTTTGGGTGGCATAAGGAAGCACTGATGACAATAAGCAAACTATGGGTGGTAACCACATACTATGGATGGAGTGACAGAGCACAGCGGGCAGCAAGCTCAACGAGTAGCACAATGTAAGGCATAGCTGAAAGTAAGTGCTGTGAACACCATGCTGAAGGATGATTGGTGGTAAGTACTATGAAGGGTACAATTTAACAAAGCACAGCTGTCAGTAAGTACTATGAGCACCATAATGAAGTAGTCTTGGCAGTTAGTACAGGTGAACAGTACAGTGAAGCTCAGCTCACAGCAAGTATTGTGAACATCATGATGGAGCACATTTCACAGTAAGTATTGTAAGCAGTAAGATGAAGCATGATTGGCAGTATGTAATGTCAGTGACATGATAAAGCACAGTTGCCATAAGGCTTACTGCAGTTCATACCAGCATAGTGATATGGGTAGCCTATCTGGCCGTGGAGACAATATGCAAACATTGGTCAGTACATCTACACTGACCTAGCTCCTGCATGCATGCTGTGGGAAGTTGCACTGCTATTATATATGTGCTTTTTATCACTGTCATTATGTCTGTGAGGCCTATCTTTATAATTTGCTGCACAGTGTACATCTGTTCTGTGAATTGCAGATGTGTTACTGAACATGCATTGTGTCATCTCCATATAATGTCTGCTGAACTGAATATGCTAGTCCTTTGCATATAAAGATTGACACAGTGACACTTTACCAGTGTCATACAGTGTTCTCTGAAATCCTAATATGCATTCTTTACACATGTTATGTTGCTGAGGTCTCATGCAGTAAGTAACTCATTTCTGAACTTCTCCATTTGCCCCAGAGATTTTGCATATAGCAGTGGTGATGCTACTCCACAATGGTGACCCCACCACTGAAGACGAGAATTATAGGGCCATCAGCCTGACAAGCCTTATTTAAGCCATGGAACATATTACAACTGACCTATTAAACTAGGATATTAAAAATCTCATCAAGCTAGACCCACAGCAGTTTAGTTTTTTCAAAGGTAGATTCATTCTAATGAATCCAATTAACTTCTTCAAGAGGGCAATGCAGGCTGTTGACAGCTATCAAGCTATACACACACAGTGTACCTGGACCTGAACAAGGCATTTGGACACCATCTGCCATGCTAGCATACTTACTAAGCTTAATGCATTTCAAATAGATCTCTATGTTGTAAGATAGATAGCAAATTGGATAAAAGAGAGAATCTACATGGCATGGATAAAAGCTGCCTCATCAGAGAGAATGAAGGTGACCAGTGGTACCCCCAGGGCTCAGTGCTGGGACCTTTTTTGTTCAGCATTTACTTTTCTGATCTTAAGATCATGAACCAAGACCTCTGGCCAGAGCTGGATCATGGTCAAATGGCACTCTAGGCAGGGTAATGGATCAGGGCCCACAACACACACACACACACACACACACACACACACACACACACACACACACACACACACACACACACACGCACACACACACACACGCACACACACACACACACACACAAACAAACACAAACAGCAGCCCTTCAGCCCCCCCCCCCCACTGCAGCAGCCAATGCCTCCCCAAAGACCCCCTCCCTCCCCACCTACAGCCATTCCAGTGTCCCATTGCTTGGCTATTTCTCCCCATTTACCATAAACATTGTTCGAACTTGTCAGTGTTCATACTATTTTCTTCTTTACTTCTACAATGATTACAAATATTTGGATTTAATTTAAAACTTTTATTTCAGATTTTATAGTACAAACACTGATAGATTTTGTTAAACAAAACAATACAGTCTTACAGTGAAAACAGACTTAAAAGTAACAGTAAATTTCTCTCCCTTTGAAACTCACATTTATTGAGACATAATTGAAACCAACATTCAAAGAAAATGCATCAGGTCAGTGGCAGATTAAGTTTACCTTTGGTCTGTTTTCAAACCATAGACCCCTGGCACATACTTTTAGGACCATACATGCTTGCATTTATTCTTTGATTCACCTTCCTGATTGTATTAAATTATATTTCTTGTATAATACAGCACCACTTGTTAGAGTGTGTTTTAAATTTGCAGTTTTGGACATTTTTCCAGTAAGCAATGAAACAAAATATATGAACCGATAATGATAAAACTGACCATTTCGAAACATTTCAACCATAAAAGGCCACTCAGACTTTTGTCACTACAATTCACCAACATCAGTCAATATGCACAATCTCAGCAGAAGTAAAAGTTAACTGAGTAATTCCACATTAAATAGATATGTAACTAATAAAAAGGTTGCTGTTAGTAAACAACGTTATATTTCAGGGTTTCATCTTCAAATTCAGTGCCTGATGCCCTTGAAGAATAAATTCCCTATGTTACATTAAAAAAATTATAATGGTGATATTGCAACAGGGAATGGATGGCAAACTGACAACAGGTTCATAGTTACTAGGCATCTCATACAAAAGAGGACACACTCAGGACTGCAGTACCCCTACTCCCACAAAGTACAACGCAGTATCAGCAGTCCCTTTCTATGGTGTTGGAGTAGAACTCACAGCCGTCTGCATCAAGAAGCACAAATGAGACATGTTGTGCTACTAACACTGCTTTCAAACTCTGTAGTAAACTTCTCTACCCTTGAAGCTCACAATACCTTGAAAATGCACTGAAGCTCATAATTACTTTAAAATGCACTGAGGTACTTGGTGTAAAGGATTCATGCTCTTGGCTGCTGTAACCAAGGTAGAGGACTTGAGCCTGAGTAAAGTAACTAATGCACCATCTCTAACTAGAGCATTTCATGTGCACCCACACACAGTAGGCAGGCAACCCAAGAGCCCTAAGTGATTGCATAGGTCCCAAGTGCTGCACCCGGCTCTGTCTCTGGCTAATCCGTTTTGCTTATGACTGTAAACTGGGAGTCATTTTCAAGTCCCTCTGATGTCCAAGCCCTTCAGCAAAAACTTACACTTGTAAATACCTAGGGTACTAAAAATGGGCTCAAATAAAATGATAAAAAGTGCAACGTTGTCACATTTGGTAAATACCCTACCTTCAAGAAAGGACATAGACAACACCACACTTTAAAATGAGAATGTTGTTAAAGATCTTGGAACTTGTATTGATAAGTCCCTCTGCTTAGACTATCATATAACAGCAGTTGCCAGAAAGTTCTTCTACTTAGCACAACTAATTGCCAGAGAAATACCCTGATCTAAAGGGGTCATTGTCCCCTATAGTCAGCATTGATTAGGCCAATTATTGAATGCAATGCCCCTTTTAGGACATACCTCCTCATCAACCCCCTTTGTTTCCCCTTGTTTCTACATGTTGAGGTGCCATGCCATCTGCCATCATTTGTCTCAATTCATTGCTATGCTCTCTCTTACCTTCTTCAAAAGTCATGCTGCACTGTTGCAGGTCTTCGCTAACAATTCATCCACCTCTGTCCTCATTCTCTCATTTTCTTCGTGTATGCCCCAAATCTTCTTCACCAGATTGTCTTCTAATTTTCTGCACATGTCCCTGAACCACTATATTCTGTTCTCTTTTACCTTCTCTGCAATTGGAGCTACTTTGATTTCTGCTCTGATGTCCTCATTTCTTTGTCTGTCTCACAGTGTGCATCCTACCAACCATTTCAAGCACTTCATCTACATCACTTCTCTCTTCCTTAACTGCTCTACTATTAGTGCCCAGGTTTTTGTACTGTACAGCAGCATTAGTCACACCACTGTTTTGTATTACTTACTTTTCAGCTTCTTTGGCATTCTTCTGCCATACACTACACCTGACACTCTGTGCTGGTTGGCTGCTTCCCCTCTGATTCTCTCTTTGACCTCCTCATTCAGACTTCCCTTCTCCTCAACCATCCCTCCCAGATACCTGAAGCTGTTAATCTGTTCCACTGCTTTTTCTTCTCAGTTTTCAGCTACTTTTGATTTTCCCCCATTTATTCACAGTGCAGTTGTCTTATCTGTACTCAGCTTCATCCAACGTGACTTCAGTTTTGCATTCCCTTCTCCTATCCGTTGCTGAAGTTCTTGCTCAGAGTTTGCATACAGCAACTTTGTTGATCTTTCCCCTCCAACCTGTTTGCTTATGTATTCAATCACCAGTATGAACAGCAGTTGGCTGATAGTTGAGCCCTGGTGCACACCCAGTCCCACTGGGAACCCTTCAGTGAGACTGAACACTGTTTGCACTTGTCATTGGTTCCTTGGATATAGCTTGCACTAATTCTACCAATGTTTCTGGGATTTCGAACGATCACGTGACTGCATAAATCAGCTTTCATGGAACCTTGTCACATGCTTTCTCAAAGTCTAGGTATGCCCAGCTGGACTCTTTCCTCATCTCTAGCTTTTTCTTAACTGTCTGTCTCACTGCAAACATCGGGTTGATTGTGCTGCATCCTGATATGAATATGAACTGCTCTTCTCCCTTCTTAATTTCTACTACTCTGTATATTAGTTTATCAGTCAGCATCTAACAGAACTTATATGCAGTGTGACAGGAATTTGATACCTCTGTACTGCCCACAGCAGTGGATGCCCCTTTTGTTCTCATGCACTGACACTAATATGGTTACTCTCCAGACATCTGGGATATGCCTTTCTCTCCTTATCCCCCCAAACATCTTAATCATATCTGCTATGACTGCATCTGAGCCTGCTGCTTTCCCTGACTTCATTTTTTTTAGTGCTGTTCTCGTCTTTCATTGTAGAATGGGGCAGTACAACTTCATTAGGAATTTCTTCATTCAGAAGCTGCTGGAAGTGCTCCTTCCACCTGCCTTTGCTGTCCTATAGACTGGTGAGCAGAGTGTTGCTGGCATCCCTTATGAAGAGTGTCTGACTATCTTCTTTATCTTTCAGTCTTTGCTTTGCAACCTAATAGAGTTTCTTTGTGCTGTCTATTGAGTCACTTTTCAGAAGCTGGTAGACTGCCTCTGATGCCTTGCTGTTTTTTTTTTTTTTTTTTTTGCTATTGCAACTCCTGTCTTAGCTTCTTTGTTAGCTAACCAGTAATCCTTCTTAGCCTGCTCTGTCTTTTCTATTTTCCATTTTTTCCAGCATTCCTTTTTTTTATGACTTCCTGGACTTCTGCATCCCACTACCACCAGCTTTCCTTAGGTACCTTATTTTCATACCTGTCTCAGCCGCATATTTGTTCTATACGCCTCAGGCATGCACTTTTGAGGTTCTGATATTCTTCTTCAAGTCCACCTATTTCCTCTTCTTCCAGAGGTGCTAGAGTCCTGTGTAATTCCTTAAAATCTTGTGCTTTCTTTCCAGTCAACCTCCAGGTCTTCAGCCTAGTCTCTGTTGACCTTAAAATGTTCATTGACCACTGCTTGCAGTTGATTGTGGTAACCAGAGGTTTATGCTGTGGACCACCTGTTTCACTGGGGATGACTTTGCAATAGCTGATTTTACCCCAGTACCCTTTTCTGACTAGATGAAAGTCTACCTCAGTTGCATGTCAGCCACTCTTGACTGTGATATTTTGACTGTTTTTTCTTGTTGAACCAAGTGTTGGCCAATATTAAGCCATTTGCCATACAGAAGTCTATAATGACCTCTCCTTCTTTATTCCTGTTGCCCCACTCAAGTGGACCCAGGTAATTATTTTCTGTCTGTCCTGATATGTGCAGTCAGGTTACCCATTATCAACACCAATTCATGCTGTCCTCCTTTATCTAACAGGTATGGCAATTGCTATCTGAATGCACTCTTTTACTGACTATCACCACTGTTATGAATACTGCCTTACACTGGAGGTCTGATTGCCATAAGTCTATCACTCATTCTGATGACATCTCTCACTGCCTTCTAAAGCCTCTCCTTCACCACAATTCCCACACCATTTCTAGTTTGTCCTCTTCCTGAGTAGTAGAATCTGGATCCCAAGCCAAGTGGGATGTCCAGGCTCCTCCCAGGTAACCCAAAATGCGCAGCTGGACACTGGCCCACTAGTTTATTGACCCAGGGCTGCTGGAGGCACATACTGGCCAACAGAGGCACATACACACCTCCCATCGCATGGTCCATGGCTTAAGTTGAATCCTTAACCCAACATCAGATATCCATGCTCATTTTTGGTGACATTAGTCAACATGACCAAATCACCTAAATCCACTTTTAACACTGTTGATTGGCTAGCCCTGATACTGTGCACAGTCTGTGATCTGTGTTCTCCTATCTTGAGGGCTGTGCGCACTACAGTTGATGTCCAAAGCAGTTGGTCTATACAACTGTTTGCCCATAGGGCAACATCCAGAGTCTGTGCTGCTAGCCATAACTCCATTCTTGGGTGAGTTTGAGGTGGAAACACAGCATGTTTTTAGAAGGTGGGAGACACAGGGAGAACATGCAAACTCCATACAGGCATTGGCTGGAGGTCAAGTTCAAACCTTTTTCTTTGTGCATGAGAAGCAAAGACCTTTACCATTATGGTAACTGGTCTCTAGCTAAAATGATCCTTGGTTTAAAAAACCCTAAGTTACCCGAAAAAACTGAAAGCAATGCTCTTTATTCAGTATCTTATAGACTTCTCTATGCCTTGACTTCCATGCTATTAAGGATCCAGTGGCCCTGGATCACTTGTATCTCCACAAACTCCAGAAATCAAATAATCCCACAAATACTAAAACCAGAGATCTAAATTTTCAACAGCAAATAAATAAAATATGGTGGCAAGACAGGTTCATTACACAGTGCCTTTCCCACCTCTATAATAGGCTACCACTGTAAATCAAGCAGTGTGGTACATTATCTACCTCCATATGGGAAATGGGTGACTGGAGGCATATTCCCAAATTTACCCCTGCTTTCAGTGGCTTAGCCTTCTCGAAAAAGGAGGTATGGCCTAAGGGTGGGCACTGGAATGGCATAAATGGTTGCCAGACTCAGTTGCCTTGCATTTCTTATGATTTTTATGGTTCTTAATTTCAGCAGTAAGTATGCCATCACATGCACATACATACATATGCATGTGAGTCACCTTCTTTGCTTCAGTATTTACTTGAACTAGGATTCTATTAAGCCTTAGCTCAGTTTGGCAGATGCTGACCCATCTATACACATTACACCTTTAAAAACATGTCTGCTTTATCTGGTTCACATGCTTCCTTCACTTTCATCTTTATTTTAACTTCCCTTATATTTTTAAGTAGGATTTTTTAACATTAGCCTGTTTGCTGTGTTAGTATAAGCAAAATAATTATTTTTCTGCCCACAAGTTCAGATTGGAACAATGGCGAAATGTATATTCATCAACAGACCTGATACTTCACTATTGTGTAATACCCCATCATGTTTTTATTTAAATCAGCTGCTCACTAGAACTTGCATTTCTAAATATTTGAGACAAATACTGTTTGGTCTCTTTTACTTCCTTAATATGCTGTTATAAGTACAAATATGCATATAAAGGCTTTACCTTTGAGCCACAACCTAACCAAATATAAAGCCAAAGGGTAATGAAAAAGTCGATCAAGCCAGTGGACTCCAAACAGTCTTTTCTGACACCACAACTTCGTCAGACTAGCACTCATTAGTATCTTTCACTTCTTTAATACACTGACATAAACATATATATAGTTTAATAACGTTTGTCTTAGTTTAGCATTTCCTGCTACATGAGGAGATAACAGAAGAAAATTGTCTATGACAATAGAAGAGCCACTTTAAACATTATGAGTGTAGTCTTGGTAGGGAGGTGAGCATGTATTTTTATGATTATGACAAAATGCCTTATTTAAAGATGACCTGAAATATAGAAAATAAGCAGAAAAAGCTGAGGCAATCATGACAATATGTACAGTTGTGGTATTGTCTACTGTTGTGATAGTGTCTACTATTGATCTAGTTAAAATAAATAGCAGATGTATTCACAGTGTCACTAAGGCAAAATGTTAATTTAATCATGCAATGCTATGCAGCCTTATCCTTGAAAGCTCTAGGCCACCGGCAGCAAACACACTACACAGTATGCTGTTTATTATGAATCCTAGTGCTGCCCCTTAATTTTAGCAATTATTTCCAATGCTAATCATATAAGCCATTATCTCACATGGCTATTCTTTCACTTAGGGACCTCTGGGTACCATAATTCAGTTCCCAACAGAATGTGCAAGTTTCTTCTCATCCAAAACTGCAATTTGATGTTGCATAGAATACTGCATTTGAAAAACCTAAGCTGACATCTGTAGAAAATGACATTCTGCATAATTAAACTAGCTGTTTCTGACCTCAGGATGTATAGTAATTGAGAAACAGCTTTGTGTCTAAGGACGCTTAGGCTAATTACTGTGTGTAGCCATATACCCAAACCTTAACTGGCTAGACTATATGAAATGTAATTTGGAGCAATATATTTTAGTTTCCAGATGAGTATATAACCCCTTCCTCTCTCCAAATTCTATTTTTGGCATTGGCTCTGTTACTAGTTCTGCTCTTGAAATGTATCCTAACAGACTGCAGGTTGGAGGAAGAAGGTTTTTCCTAGAAAAATGCACAATAATCTTGTGGTAGCAAAACTGTTATTGTTAAAAAACTGTAGCTACAGTACTGTCAGGGCATGACTTCATTTTGGGCATGTTAAACTTTTCTTCCCCAAATATTGATAATGTATTGACTTAACTGTAGCCAATATCACACTGAAAAAATCTATTCAAATAATGCTTAAAAACTGCTTCACAAGCAGTTAATTATGCTTAACAGACTGGTGTCTGACAGTAAAGTACATTACATTTGTTTAATGGCAGAAGGAAATAATAAGCTTTTCTTGTTTGTCCTAAATACGCTCCTTAACACTTTACCTTCCCCATTACTCTTTTTTCACTTATCCCATGGCCTCTTGGTTATACCTCATAACTGTCCAGAATGTCACAAAATGGCCCTATTTTACTATCTTATTTTTGTTCTGTACCTTGTAGAATGTGTGGTCTTCTGGCAAACAATTGAGGATTGTCAATATTAATAATGAACTTTAGAGTTAACATCCTTCAAAAGCTACACCCTAATCTAAAACCTTTTATTTTAGCACCTTTCTAAGCTCATAAGATCACAAGGACAGTATTTAAAATGTGTCCTTATTGGCCTTTGTCTTCAGTTCTAGCACTAAAAAAAGTCTACAGCTGGATAATACCTTAAACCTCCTATAATGGAGGCCCCTGGGATATATGCAAATTGCCCTTTAAATACATACCAGTGTTTCAGCAGAATGGTTTCTGAATGACCATGACTTTTTACTGTTATGTTTTTAAATCCTGAATACACAAAATGCACCAATAAAGTGAAACACTAACATGCCCTTAATTTAATTTAACAACAATTTCAGACCTAACGTAAGCAGAACATGCTGGTGTCATATAATCCATTTTACATACTTGTAATATTTATTGCCTATATGGTTGTTAAACACAATTCAAGTTAAAAATATTTTATTCTACCTGTTTATGCCAATGTTGTGAGTACACTCTGTATTGTGTGTTAATGTAATCATATAACAACCTGCTTTACAAGTACAACAAGTACTTATTGATATTATGATAACCATAGCTGGTCAGTTCCCTGCACATATTACTACAACTTACCAGAATACAAAACCTATAATAATTGTATGACATACTGATTAGTAGAAACACTAGTACTGTTTAAGAGTGGTGTGTGACCACACCATTACAGCTAACATGTCCACAGTAACTGCATTACTAATATGCATGAACCAGTATCAGCTATTACACATTGCATTACATTCTTCAGCATTGTGGACACACGCTCATATGGTCATACTGCTCAGACTATCCCATATTAGTACATATTAGCTGTGTGTATATTTAGTTATGACCTTACTGCACTGTACTCCATCTGCAATATTCAAGACATACCTGAAAAGTCTAGACATTTCTGTACCTTTTGTCATCTCTCACTCAAGTAATGCATGCTGCATCATATATAAGTTCATCAGCAATAATTTGTTTTTGTTCTGCAAATCTGTGGCGACTCCATAGAAAATGTGACTCTCCCAAGCCCTCTTTTCCATGATGCCCTAGTCACACAGCATCACTCAAGTACTTGTACGTGCTTGGACCAGGGTTACCCGCTGGTATAATCTGTAAAGACAGAGAGTCAGAGAAGAGTGAGCCTGGGATCTATCATTGTCACTCTTAGACAGTGGTGTGACACAGTACTGGGAATCCCTACCCCATATATGATAACATCATTCAAAATACTATTGTGAGCTGTTAGGCATGGGTCTTTCTTTAGACGCATCCATGTCCCTTCCTAAAGTGGTGACACTCCCTCATGACCTGCACATTCTCTGGCCACTGTTCATGGCTCTGATCTTCACTGTGCCTTCAAGAATGGCCTATCTCATGCCAGTACATCATCTCCATGTTTCCACTGAGGAGAGGCAGTCAAGCATAGCCAAATCATTCCTCCTTTCCCCCCAGCAACTGTTACAGGTGCTTAGGCTACTAAGGTCACCAGTGGTCCTAGTAAGAGTTTATTCCTCTCTACCAACACAGCTGGCTTCTTTTGCAAGACTTGCGGATTCTGGCAAATACTTTGTACTTAACAAGGGTTTGCAGACATTTGCACTGTGTGCATTCAGTCCAAGAAATTCTGAAGATTGTATATTAATGAGATCTATTAGTGATATAGAGTGCTGAGAAGCAAAACATGACAGCCAATATGTCATATAAGTCTGTGGTATTCTGAGATGCTCAGACATACAGGATTACTACAACACAGAGAGATAGTGTAACTGCCTGATATTGAGGTATGTCCACTTACATTATGGCACATCTGTTAGGATGTATGATTCTTATGACAGGTGTTTATTGCGGCTGAAGACTTTCATGAAAGAGGAAACCTATAAATTATGATATTGCCTATATATTTTTTATTATAGGTTCATAGGTTCATAGGTTAGTACTAAGCTAACTGCCCTTTCGAGCCATTTTAAGCTTAGCCAATTATCCCTTGTGAGACTCAAACCCTGCACCCTGTGTTTGTAAGGCAAACACCTTAACCATTAGGCCACCCTCCCAATCTGCAGAACTGGCCAAGGGTCTGTCCTTCTTGCTTCCAGTTGACCAATTTATTCATCCATCACTGTAAGAATCCCCCAGAGCATTTGTTCTCTAGCAGAAGTCTGCAGATCCTGTGGACTAGCCTATCCCCACACCATTAGCAGCCTGCAATCTCTGCAATAGTTGCCTTTGAGAGATGCATGCATGTCTCCATGCATGCACAACCTCAGCCTCCCAGTCTAGTGGGTACATCCCCCATGAAGTGAGGGTACACTAGGATCTTCATGCTGTAGTGATGCACCTGCATTCCTGCATGTATTGCCAATGCACTGAGCTAATCTGCCCCCCCCCCCCCCGATGGGCGAGTTGGCATTAGCTGATCGCTCCAATCCTCCCTTGCCTGGTTCCACCAGTATTCATGTCACTAGTTAAACATAAGTCATCTGGGGGCTGTTAGGGCTTTATCCCTCTGCATCTTGTGGTTGAGGTATACATCAATAAACAACACAGACCTAAAATGTGATACAGCCCAGCAGATGTGATATGCATACCTTGGTTTCAGAAAACTACACTATCTCTCTACATAGAGGCAATAATCCCATAAATGTGCATGTCTCAGAACACTACAGACTTGTGTGGCATATTGGCACTATATTTGGTCCTCCAAATGCCATACATCAATAGCGGCCTCATTAGCATGCTATATTTCAAAATCTTATTCACTACAAAATGTGTACCTTGCTAGGGACTGACAGCCCACAGTGCCAATATTCAGGAACACACACTGAACCAGTAGTATTATCAAAGTCTGCAGGTCTTGCACAGCAAGCTAGTGACACTGATGTAGAGGCATAAAACCCTGACAGTGACCCAGACCTAGGTTCATTTAAGCAGTCCAGGCACAGTTCTGGCCTGGTTAGGGAAAGAAATTCTGAGGCTATAACCAAAAAGTTCACTATTGCAACAGAAGGACCGCAAACTGGTTTAGCGTAAAAGATGTTTTAATCTCCGCTTTCGTAAAAACATTTCATCAGAAAAATCTGAGCCAACAATACAAACTGTATTTAAATACTGACCAATTAACAATAAGTAAAATCAATCAACAATTTAACCCTTTAACTTCTTTTTTTCTAAAAAACATTTTATGTTAACATGCTCATTTAGCCCAGGGTTAACATCTGCACCTAATCTTATCTGCCAACTCACTTCTATAGTCTCAATTTCATTTTTAAAGTTACCCCCTCTTTTATCTATTGTAACTTTCTCAAGAACTGTAAACAAGAACCTATTAAAATTTCTACACACCCTAGAATGCTTAAAAAGTGCATTATTTTCGTCCTTTTTCTTAATAGCTCTTATATGTTCTTGTATCCTGTCTCTCAGCCTTCTTGTAGTCATGCCTACATAAAATGAATTGCAGGCTGAGCATAGGGCAAGATAAACCACTTCAATTGTGCCACAACTACACCTTTCCTTAAAATATATATTGTAATTTAAATGTGGCAACATAACAAAGTCACCTTCACGTATAAATCTACAACCGGAACAACCATTACACTTATAAGTCCCATTACTTTTATTGCTATGGATTGGGGGAATATTTGTATCTGTTCTTTCAAGTAGTTGCTTAATACTACATGTTTTAATATTAACAAATTGTGGCTTGTTACCCAAAGCTGCTAGGGCTTTATCCCTTTGCATCCTGAGGTTGAGGTATACAGCAATAAACACAGACCTAAAATGTGATACAGCCCAGCAGATGTGATATGCATACATTGGTTTCAGAAAACTACACTATCTCTCTACATAGAGGCAATAATCACATAAATGTGGATGTCTCAGAACACTACAGACTTGTGTGGCATATTGGCACCATATTTGGTCCTCCAAATGCCATACATCACTAACGGGCCTCATTAGCATGCTATATTTCAGAATCTTATTCGCTACAAAATGTGTACCTTGCCAGGGACTGACAACCCACAGTGCCAATATTCAGGAACACATTCTGAACCAGTAGCATTATCAAAGTCTGCAGGTCTTGCACAGCACGCTAGCAACACTGATATAAAAGCATAAAGCCTGACAATGTCCCAGATATAGGTTCAGTTAAGCAGTCCAGGGACAGCTCAGGCCTGGTTAGGGAAAGGAATTCTGAGGCTATGCCTGCTTATCTCTATTTGAGTGGAGGAATAATGACAATATGCTATAGTTAGAAAGGTGTTCACTGTGGCCCTGGGTTTTGATCAAGACTGGAACCAAGAAAGGAAAAGGTAGGCCACAAAAGCATATTGCTACACTAGAAAAGATAAATAACCCCCAAAAACACTTAAAAAAATTAAATACACATATAATACAGGTAGCAATCCATTTCAACATACAACCTGGCAAACCAAATATCAGAACATTACACATATAATAGGTGCTTTCAATGTGCTTAAGAGTTGCTTTCAATGTACTTTTTTCATGTAGTGACTGAGCAGTATAATTGTACTGCATGTCAAAGGTAGACCACACCTACATCTGTAAATCCCTAAACTGGGAATACATAGTAATAACTGCAATAACTGATGCTGTAAAACCATTTTTTAGTTATTTGACAAAGGTTCATGGGTAATATGCAAATTAACAGTGATGAATATATTTTTTTTAGAGCCTTTGTGTTAAGTTGTATATCCTCTATGTACTTACTTGATTTTTGGTCACAGTATCAGCACATATTATATGCAGTACTGCTTATCCAGAGCAGGATCACTGTAAAATGGGTCCCTAGGTAAGAGAATGGAATGGGCCTCTCCCCACCCCCTGCAACTATACCAACATCCCATTACTTGGCTGTCTTTACTCAACTACTAATAAAAAAAACAGTTCAAACCTGTCAGTGAACATATTATTTATTATTGTTATTATTATTGTTATTATTATTATTATTATTATTATTATTATTATTATTAATAATAATTATTATTTCTACAATGATCACAGAGATTTGGACTTAATTTAAAAACTATTTCAAACTTTACAGCAAAACAACTGACAGCCATTTGCTAAAAACAAAAAACATAAAGCAGTCTCACACTGAAAAGGGACTTAGCATGAACAACTGTAAACAACTCTTTCCCTTATACTTACAATTATTTAAAATGCTTCTAGCAAGCCATTACACTACAAGATGTCCATTTCTTTCCTTCTAGCCTGTCCCCATCTGAATAACTGGTTGCTGGTTGTGTGCGCTCCATGATTCTTGGGATATATTACAATTATATCGGCTCTTCAGCTTATGAAAGGTAGTGTGATTATTTTGATGCTTGGAGTGTTTTCATTGTGATGAATTATTGTGTTGTTACATATGATGTGTTTTTTTTTTAATCCTCCTAGTCCACTGTTTTTTGGTAGCGCTAACTAGTTAGGATTCGGCAATTAGTGTGGTTCTGCTCAGCCTAGATTACGTAGCTCTGATTTGAAAGTACTACGGAGTCTCTCTGTTTTAACTTTGGCTAATGAAAGGGAACTCGCGGACTTAACTAATTGACTTAACTAATGGGTATTGGAGTTCCCAACTACTACGTTGAGCAGTGAAATTCACTCGTGCTTCATCTTTAGGACAACCGCTGATTTTAGCTTGCATTTCAGCATGTCTATCGTTGTTTTGTTTATAGTCAGTGCAAGGTTTCCTGGTACTATCTGTTATTCCTGCCAATTGCACTACTACAGGAATCCTGTCTCATATGAAAGCGTAGCAGTGGTAGTTTGTAGCGTAATGGGTGCTGGTTCTTACTGTTTTTCTACTGGATTCCATCTACATGTAGCTTATATGTACGACGGTGATCAAATTGGAGTATATTAAACTGTCGCTAGTTATTTGGATATTCTGAAAGGCTTGTATTCCTTTCCTATTAGCGTCTATCCACATGTAGTTCATACTACTAAACTGCCGCTAGTTTTTAGGGTACTCTGGATGGCCTTTATTGCATTTCTAATCGCGCCTATCCATGTGTAGTACATGCATACTATGTTGGTAAAGCTGTTGTATTTACAATACTGCTACTAAACATTATTAATATCAATGGCTGTTGCCTTTTAACACAGTTTTAGTGAATCCTGCCATATTTGTTATAGAGCCTACGCTATTATAGTTATCAGTGCAATTATCCTTAATGTTGTTTATTAGCCTTTTCAGGTACTGCATTTTTGAACCAATGTCTGCTGATATTAATGTTTGCTACTGAAATAGAAGTGTAAGGTTATAGCTCTGTTTAAAAGTTTTGCTGTTTATCCTAAGTTTATTGTTATTCAGTACGTTTGATACTAATATTAGTGTAGAACGTCTAGCTCAACTTACTAAGAGCAAGACTTTTCTTAACTGTCCTCTTGGTGACTTATTGACTGCTGCATCTAATTATTCTCCCTTCTTTCATTCTGCTGCTCCTTTCCTAATACTAGTACTCTCTCCTATCCTGCTCTTCTGTATGTCTTTTTTCTCAATCTTCTTCATTTCTTTCTCATAATATCCTCCTTCTATCCCCTATCTTGTGTATCCCACCTCCTACTAAGATAATATCCTAACCCAATGTATGCTACTTTCCACTAATCTCCTCTCTCTCCCAGCTCTCCCACTCACTGTTCCTTGCTTGACTTTCCCACTCTGCCTGGGTTCATTGGTAAGTACTTGCTCCACTAACATAGAGTTAACCTTCCTTCCTCTCCCCTTCTTCTTTTAGATGGTAAAGGACATCCTTCCCCTGGACTACTTTCATCCAAGGCTTCTCATCCACTCTTCAGGAACCCCCAGCTAAATACCAACCACATCATTTGTGTGGATATTGTCTATCAGTCCCTGACACCTTAAAATAAGGAAAATAAACTCATGTACGTGCTATCTGCCTGTATGTTAAACTGTTAAAAACTACTTCCCTTGAACTAAGAGCTAAGCACCACCGGGACCAACCAACCTGCCTCCTTCTTCTTTCCCACCTTCTCCTACTCTACTTGTAACACTACTTAGCTTCACCACTTTCTTCTAATCTTCTTTTATTTCCCTAACTATACTGACCTTGCCAGCCTGCCTAGAATCTATCTATACCATTCATTTAAAGCCTTATCTACCTCGGGACTTACCTGAGCTCTTTCCCACATTGTTTTTTGTGAAAACTCATTAGAACAAGCTGAACCCCACTCCGTTCACCCTGTGGGCTCACTTTGCTCACCTACCCTACCCCCAAATCTCACCCACCCCCACTGCTGCTAAACCTATACTTCTTGGCCACACCCTCCTCTCCAACCAACAAATCACAAACTCCCACCTTCAAATACAATTAGCACCACACCTTATTACTGTACATAAGCAATTACAGCTCTAACTACTTAATACTTTTCCTCCTAGCCTTACCACTCAAACCTTGTCTATTACAGCTTTTACCTCTCCTAGCTATCTTTAATACCCTGCAACGAACTGTTGTCACCATGTCTACCACAACCATGTCAGTACTTCTGAAACTACTACTTACTGCCGCACTACTATCTTTTATAACCACAGCATATCACTTGACCTCCTTTGAGCACCTACATTACTCACAGTTTCACTACCCAACTAAACAAATTTCATATACTCATCTCTCTAAATAATATAAATATAATATCTACACCTAGCTACCTACTCGCAAAGTTCCACAGACTATCCCACATTAAATACTATAATCCCCCTAACCAAGAAATATCAATTTCTAATAAGTAATCTACATTATGCACTGTACATTCTAAAAACTCAATCCTTACAAAATGGTGATATCCAGCCTAACCCAGGCCCTGCAAATATCCTACCTACTGATGCGTATACCTCCAATCCCTCTATCCCACAGAGCCCCATTAAACTCCCCAATTCTCTTCTGATAGCACATCTCAATATCCAAAGCATAAACAATAAAGTTCCTCATCTCCATTCTCTCTTAGACATATACTCTTTTGACATTTTATGTTTAACAGAAACTTGGTTAAAACCACAGACCCACGATAATGAGATTATCCCACCAGGATATAATATACTAAGAAATGACCGAACAAAAAGAAAGGGAGGGGGAGTAGCAATTCTTTTCAAAGAAGGGTTACACGTTACTAACTCACCTTATACCCCACCTAAGGACAATAATGCAGAAATCCTTATTTCCAAGATTCAGCTTAATTCTAATAAATCCATAAATATCATGCATTTATCTGCCTCCTGGAAATAATATTAGCACCTTAGAGGATATTCTTAGCTGGGTCACAGCAACCTTCCTACAAGAAACTTTAATCCTAGGTGATGTCAATATAGATTGGAAGTGCATTGATACTGAGCATCCTACTTCTCATATTAACCTTCATGGCTTCTCTCAGACCATCACCTCCCCAACTAGAATTAACAAACCAAACCAAAAAGAGAGCACCTTAGATTGGATTATGATTAATAATCACCACCAAACATACAAAGTAGGCACCTTCCCTGATGATGTAAGTGACCATTGCTTAACCTATATAATTAGACAAAAAATAGATATCTCCCACCCAACATCATATAGGACTTTACATTCCAACAAGCATTTTAACCAAGAACTATTTCTGAGCGAACTTAGTGCCTGTAACTGGACTTGTTTAAAAACCCTCCCATTAGAAGATGCTGTCCAATACTTTAATTCTAAATTCTTAACTATCCTAGACCAACATGCACCTATACGTAACATTAGAATTAGGTCAAAACCAGCCCCATGGCTCACCAAAGATACCAGGCAAAAAATCCTACTTAGAAACAAAGCTTGGACTAGGTGGTGAACTATCAAAAGCTCATCTACTCAACAGACATTTAGACAAATAAGAAATGCTACTAAAAAAGCCATACTCTTAGACAAAAAAACTTTTACTAAAAAATACAGCAAACACACCAAAATAACCCTCAAAGATTCTGGGCAAATATCAATAGACTCCTTTATCCAGGACACTCCAGTACACCAACACCAATAGGAGCAAACCATAAGACTCCCATCCAAACTGCTAATGACTTTAACTCCTTCTTCACAGATGCCATCCAAACTCTAGCTAGTCAGCTATCTCCTGACACCTCTAGCATTCCCACCCCCATAACAAGCACTCTTCCTACCTTCCTATTACAATCTATATCCACTAACTTTATTTTCAAACTCCTAGCAAAACTAAAGCCTCGTACCCCTTCCGCTGACCATATCCCAGCTGAATACCTACAAAAAGCAGCCAAAGCAGTCAGACCTCCCAACCGTTCCGAATTACTCGGTTTTTACCGAGTTTTGGGGTCCAAATGAAGGGGTGCCACGATTCCCGAGTGGCACCCCTTCATTTCCGATTTTTTCTTTTCTTTTTAAAAATTTTGCGCTGTCGGCGCTGACGTCATCACGTGTGCGATGACGTCAGCGCCGTCAGGCTACCAGCCAGTCGGAATTGAGCTCTAGGAGCTCGCATGAGTCGCATGATTTGCATCATCATTTCCAAATTCCAGCTAGCAGTTTGAATTAACCGCGAAGTTGAAGTAACGTGGATAGCAAGCCAGGAAGCTGAAGCAAAAGCAAATGTGGACGTGGATAGCATCGGTCCGGGAAGCTGAAGCAAATGGGGACGTGGCTACAGCGAGGAATAGAGAGCGAGGAAGCTGAAGCAAATGGTGGATACAGCGGTAACAGCGGATAGCAGCAGCATGGGGAACGGGAACAGAGGGTCGCGAGGATGGTAGCAGCATGGGGAACAGCAGCCCGATAGGAAGAGCACTACTCAGGGTAAGTGTGTGTGTGTGTGTGTGTGTGTGTGTGTGTGTGTGTGTGTGTGTGTGTGTGTGTGTGTGTGTGAATATTTGCTTCAACCAAATTATATGAGCGTTGACCATGAATACGACATTTGCACAACTGATTAAATTCCAGAGGATATTGTACTGGTCATCTCTCTTTGTAATCTTCTAACCTGCTCGAAGCGGATTATGGTTCACTGGCCAAAAGGAGTCTATTGACAATTTTTCTGCTAAGAGTTAGTATGAGGCTTGAGCTCACTAGTGTTATAATAGTCAGGAGATAGTACATTTATGCCACTGTATTTCTACTTGTTTGTGAACTGTTGTCCTGGTCGTGCTTTGGTCTGCATCATTTTAACCAGTTTAGCAATCTGAATGCTTTATCTGCTACTCTTCACTGCAGTTTTTCCTGCTTAGCCTGGGCATATTCAGTTATACCATTCAAGACACATGGATATGGGCTTATTATTTAAGCTTTGCATTTCATGTAGGAATGGGAAGAAATGAGGATTGTTCCAATACATCTTCAACATCTGATAGAGAAACTATATGCTACAGCAAGACAATATTATGTAGTGTTTCAAGTATTTTTTTTGTTGAGTGAAATTAATGCAAAGTCTGTCAATAGGTTCACTAGATTAATTGTGAAAAATGTTATCTAAATAATTGTAGCATTTGTTCAAAATATTCTAGAATTTTAAGATGCAGGAATCAAAATGTGTTGCTTTATTCATTCCATGGAGTACAGCAAGCCAAAATGCAGTTATTTCTTTGAAATTCAAAAGACTCAAGACTTTGCTGACAAGTCTGTGGTCAGTTGGATTACTGTACTAGCTCTTATTTGTATTGTAAGTCTTGCCAGACTGTTATTGCAAAAGGCTCATGTGGTATATCTAATGGAAACTAACATTCTGATAAAATCAATAAATTTACTATCTGCTCTTTTTATGTGTTGTTTAAAGTCTCATAGTCAGGTCATCAGAGTTTTAAGTGACGAGCCACTGTGTTTTTAACCTAATTAGAATTAGACTAATAAGGATGAACAAAAGCTTTAAATATCTTTTATTAAAAATCATTGCATGTGTCTCGCTTAGTAACAGACAAATTACCAATCAAGACAGTGGAAAATGTAATATGTCTATCTTTCAATGATTTATCATATGTTCTGGCTGCAGGGGGACTCTGGTGCCATGTTTTGGTTGTCTGTTCTTCAATTTGCGTTCAAAAGTTTGTATCCCACAATTCCATTGGAGTGGGTGGGGTTACATACTTATGTATGCAAATTAGATGTTAATCAGCGTACAGATTTGTACCTATTTTTTATGGGCCTTGTCCAGATTTTTGATATTTCCAGGTTGAGAGGTATGAAAGCAGTTGCTTATCCTGTATCCATCCTGATAAACAGAACCATCAAAGAAGGATATATCCCTACTAGTTGGAAAGTCTCACACATTATCCCCCTACACAAAGGTGGCAACTCCAAAGAATATTCTAACTATAGACCCATAGCCCTTCTATCCCCCTTAGCAAATATAATGGAAAAATGCATTCACCATCAGCTAATAGGCCATCTAACTCAACACAACTTACTAGCTAAGGGCCAACATGGCTTTAGGCCATTCCATAGTACCACCTCTGCCCTCCTATCCTTTACAGACACCATATATAGAAACCGCAATAACAATTTACTCTCTTCAGCACTATTTATTGATCTTTCAAAGGCTTTTGATATGGTAAACCACACATTGCTTATCAATATTCTCAAATCGCTTTCCCTGGATACTCAATCTATAAAGTGGTTTACTTCCTACCTGAGCAATAGGCAACAAGCAGTGCGCTGGGAAAATAATTTATCATCCCACCTGCCAGTTACACTGGGAATTCCCCAAGGCTCCATTCTAGGTCCTCTCTTATTTTCAATTTTTATTAATGATCTCTACTTGGCTGTTCCCACTGCAACTTGTATACAATACGCAGAGGACTCTACATTAATCTGCACAGCTAAATCTGCTTCTGAACTGCAATGCCAAACCCAGAAAGTATTTAGCATAGTTGCGACATGGTTCTTAAACCGCTGCATTTTACTGAATCCCAAGAAAACAAAGCTCCTACTCTTTACTCCTACTTGTAGGTCCACACCAATAGATATCTCAGTCATTTCTAACAATGGTACTCTCATTTACCCAGACTCTACCACCAAACTCCTTGGTATTACAATAGACAACAACCTTAATTTTGACACCCACATTAACAACACTATAAAATCAGTTAACAGAGAAATGGGCTGCCTGTACAGAGTCAAACCCTTCCTTACTCCAATAGCATGAACTACCATTGCCCACTCCCATCTAATCTCTACTCTACTCTATGCCTCACCAATATACACTAACCTATCCAAAAAGAATCTTCTCAAACTTGCTACCTCTTATCATAATATTGCCAGATTTGCCACTGGTAAACCCTTCAGAACCCATCACTGCCATTATCTTAAGCAACTCAGATGGCTTGAACTTCAAAACCAGCTTCAACTGAACCAACTTACAATTGCCCATAAGGTCCTTTACCAGCCAAACAATACTTCAATACTCTCAGACCTCATAACCCCCTACAAAAATCTTAATGCCATGCGTTCTTCAAATAAACTCCTAGTTAACATCAACAAGTCTCACAACATGGCTGGGGACTCTCTATTCTCAAACACAACTGGGAAAAACTGGAACCTTCTACCTATTGAACTTACTTCCCTTCCTTCCTTCCTTCCTTACCACTCTTCAGACAAAAACTTAAAACCTTCCTCAAGAAACACTGGCTATGCCATTGTACCATCCTTGACTAACCTATCATTAATGCTACTAATATATTTTCTAACTGTTCTCTCTCCACTAATTTAATCTTCTTTAGTTCAATGATAAGCATCTAGTAAGAACCTGGATACTATTTTTTATCCACTAGCATACTTATATTATCTTGCTCTAAACTTTGTATATAGTTTTATGTTATTTTACTGTTAAATGTATATAATATCTTCTATATCTACTTATTGTTTTTTTTATGTAACAATTACTTACTGTATCTGTCTTGGAGCTTTTCTCCCCGGGCCTCTGCTGAAAATGGACATATATCCAGCTGGTCTAGCCCGGTCAACAAATGTAAAATAAAAAATAAATAATGTGCTGTTACACATAGTCAAATAGCATACAGTGATGTACTAATTAGTGTCATTGTGAAGAGTGCAGGATTTCAAAAGACAAATGTGCAATTCATTTGCTAAGAGTTTGGGACAGCCCACTAGATGTAAGTGTCCCTTTTCAGGGGCGGCCTAGGAGCACTGTCCAGTGAAGTGACTTGGTCAGAGTCGCACACTAAACAAATGAAGGTTGAAGGAATCAAATCCTTTGCTACAAAAGCATCTCATAGCCTTACTTATCCAGGCAGACTGTTCTAGCCCAACACAGTACAATTCACATTTGTTTGCCTGCAATAATAACACAGTTAATTAAACATATACTCATAGTGAAAACATTAACATTAAACATTTTTCAGAAACACCTCACAAAGAGGATTACCGGCCTCAAACAGACGCCCTACGCAGGCCGTCTCAAAAAACTCCAGCTTTACTCAGTCGCATATCACCTACTCAGAGGCGATCTCTGCCTAACATACAAAGCTATGTCAAACCCAGAGCTGTTAGACATGCTCCACTTAAAGAAATCCCAATCCCTGCGAGCTACACGCTCTAGGAACCTAAACCTTGCCACTACAATAAACAGAACATGCTGGAGGGATAGATTCCTGTCCCAGAGACTTTCCATACTCTGGAACAAACTACCTATCTATATCAAACAAAGCTCCTCATTAGCACTCTTCAAGAAAAATCTTGATGATTGGATGCTTTTTCAACATCTTAGCACAGATAACCCAAAAATCAGGAAAATATTTGAAAATTTCCTTTTAAATATTTAGAAACTTGCTAAAATAAAACTATTTTCATTGGTAAGCATTTTATAAAGGATAAAAAATATGAAACTTATGGCTGTTATTATTTAATAACTGCAATGCAAAACAATTTTGCCAGAAAGCCACAAATTTTATAAGGAGTGGACTAAAATACCACTAAAAGTCTTTGCTCAAGAATTCTGGACAATGCAAAAATAATGTAAGGACCAAAGGCTACCAGGTAAACTCATTGTACAAAACGTCGCTTTCAGGAGATGACCCAGGAGTAATGTTTGAGTGACTGTCTCAAAGGCAAACAATAGGCAAATGAAGGTGGAGGGATTCAAACATTTTGAATACAGGAAGCAGTTTGTAAATAGCTTTGAACCTTAAGTGCCAGGCAGCGACATTTATCTGGAAATTAATTTTCTGAGCAACTATGAAACTGAAATGAATAACATTATTGATTGACTGTTACTCTCAGTGATTTATCAGACAATGAAGAAGGTAAGGAAGGTCAGGCAGTTAATGCTGTGTTTTAATGCTCTCAGCTCTGAATGAGCTGCTTCTTGCAGTAACTGTATACAGTTTGATTCTTTAGAGCCCCATTTGCCTACTGTATGACATGGTGACTAAAAAATATGCATTTTCTGGGTAATAACTATGAAACTCTAATGGTTGGTATTACTGACTAATCTCTCCAGTATGTAACTTACATGATTTGTTTCATCCTGGAAGGCAATTTTCTGTATTCCATACTTGGAGGCAGATGCTGTATGGATACTTGGATGCAGAAGGGCACACACACATGCACATGCACCCCCCCACACACACACACACACACAAACTTCTGCAAAACATGAATCTCCACCTCTCTACATGCTCATCTAATCAAGGTGTTCTCTAAAAACGAGGAGGGCGAAAGTTCAGGATGTGTGTGCAAATTCCAGATTCTTACTTCTGTGCTCAAATCTCCCAGTTGTGTTTTCAAATCTCCCAGATGTATACTCAAATATCCCGAGTGAGTGCAGCCACTAGAAGATCACTTTAGAAGAAATCCCAATGCATGTGCACTGATACTGTGTAGTGGAGCATTTTTTTTTTTATTTTTACATTCAGACCAGGCCCCCCAGCCCCCACAGTTCCTAGGCAGCTATCTACATTGCTGTATGCTGGATCCAGCCCTGTGCCTATCATAAATCACATCACAACATACAGCAAAGTCAGAAGAGCATAGCTGCTGTATGTACTTCCAGGAATCGTGTACTAGTGGCAACTACACACGTCCAACAGCAACTCCATAAAATGTATCAACAGCATACTACTACCTTGTACCTTACAATACACATAAGGGTATCAAACCCATGGACCATTATTCAGCTGATTACATACACTTGCAAATAAGCAATGATGCAGTGCATTAACAAAGGAGAAAGCAATTGCAACCTAGTATTTTACATATCCATAATATTTTGTAATTAACGGTCTTGTAACAGTCTGCTGCAGTCTAGTACTATCTTAGTGAGTATTGCATAGCAATTATTCTACTTTTTAATGTTCTGGTTTGATTTCCTGTGGTCTCTATAAAATGAATCACATGGTTGTGCAGTTGTTTGTGCAAATATAATGCATGCTGAAATTATTTCATTTTTACCTGCGTATGTCACTACTGGATACATCAAGTATCACATATCTCCTGTCATATAATCATATTTATTTATTATTTATTTTACATTTGTTGACCGGGATAGTCCGACTGGATACTTGTCCATTTTCAGCAGAGACCCGGGGAGAAAAGCTATATATATCCGTACAGAAAAACTGTTACATTAAACAAGTTAAAGCACTGTTACAGATAAAATACATAGGATAAAAGTCATTAATTCTGTCATATATAAATCTGATTTGTTATAGAGTAACAATTAGGAAGCAATGTAGGGGTGGCCTAAAGACCTCTTTAGCACATGATTATATTGCCAGGGTTAGTCAGGATTAGAGCAAGGATATAGCCATTGCCTTGTAAAGTAGTGTTTTAGATTTTTTTAATTGGGTTAGAACGGGTTCTGAAGTAAGCTCAGCAGGAAGTGAGTTCCATATTTTACCAACAGAGTTGGTATCACTATAAACACAGTTTCTAAGACAAAGAACATCTTCGTAATGTAACGTCTTCATCAGAACAAATACATTTTTGATCTTGATCAAAAAAATAGTATAAATTAAATAGTATAAATTAACTACATACTAGTTAAAAATAGGATATAATAAATAATGCTACCTAGCGATGCTACAATCTATAATACTACTGTAGATAATTTATACTATTTAATTCATACTATTTTTTGATCAAGATCAACTGTGTGCTTTTATTATGTGGATTGAGTTGATTTTTATTCATATAGAGAAACATTCTAGTTATGAAGGAACGTGTAATGTGTAAAGAGTTAAGCACTGTCTTTTTAAATTTTAAATAGCAAACATTTTTTTGGCGCCAAAAAGTCTATATAATTGAGTTTTAAATTTGTGTTATTTGTTCTGAGGAAGTCTGCTCAGTCAGATGAAAGCGCTTAACCGTCATTTTATGTACTACCTTTAGTAGTTAATAAAAAGTTATTGTTGCCTGTTCGAGTCGAGTTGCACCTGAGTTGCTTTTCACATTACAAAGACGTTTTTCGTCTTAGAAACTGTGTTTATAGTGTTGCTTTGGAGTTTTTCTTCATTTCAACAGAGTTGGCATATAGAGAGTCTCCAGATGAGTTGTTGCTTTTGAGGGTTTGGACTAGTAATTTGTTGGATGAGCGAAGTGTCTTGAGGTTGCTGTAAGGGGTGATAATTTTTGTAAGTACAGGTGTGTTTTCAGGTTGGTAGAGAAATTTATGTGCTACTATTAGCTGATTATACCGAAGTTGGATAGGCAGTTCTAGCCACCCTAGATCCTTTAGGCTCAGACAGTGGTGTCTTCTGTATGCTGCTCCTGTGGCAAATCTAACAATATGATTAAAGCAGCTAGATAGTTTATTACGGTCAGACTTACTCAAGTTCGTGAAGAGAGGGGATGCATAAAGGAGGGTGGAAAGTAGATGTGTACGGGTAATAACAGTCCTAGTTAGTGGAGTGAGGAAAGGTTTGATCTTGTATAGTGAGCCAAGTTTTTTATTAACTTTTTTAATAGTTTGATTAATATGCATATCAAACTTGAGATTATTATCAATTGTTACACCAAAGAGTTTGGTACAGGGATCTGGGACAATGGCATTTCCTATAAATATGCAGCAAGTATTCATGGGTAATTGGATAAAATGCTAGTCATAACTGTTCAGTTCTTTACATTGGTAACTATATTGTACCAGCATAACAAAGTCTATTATAATAGTATAAGATTGTTGTGTCTTTCGGCTTTTCCCGGTTAGGGGTCACCACAGCAGAACTCCGGTCCGCTAATAATTGGTAGTTGATTTTTACGTGCTGAGTTACCAGCCCTGATGCACAACCTTCAATGAAGGTACGCCCATTCACGCATGTCTCCACGCAGAAGACGCTCTAGCTGAGAATCAAACCAGACAGCGTCTATTATAATAGTATGAGATACTGGTTAGCAAAGATTCCAGTACTGCTTACGTATAGTACATTAATGTTGAGTTACAGGTAACTTGTGTTCATAGTAATTGCATTATTAATATGTATGAACCAATTGCACCTATTTGTTACACATTGCATTACACTGTTCAGTATTGTATACACATATAGTCATACTGCTCAGAGTACCTAATACAAGCAGGCATCAGCCATCTGTATATCCAGGAATGACCATACTGAAATGTACTCTGTCTGCAATTCTCAAGACATACCTGGAAAGTTCAGACATTCGTGCAACTCATCTCTCAATCTGGTAATGTTGCTTGCATTATACACATGCTCATCTGAAAGATTTTTTTTAATCTGTGGTGATTCTGTGGCATTTGATGACTTCTAAGGAAATATGACTCTCCCAAGTCCTTTCCTCTGTGATACTACAGTTATACAGTATCACTAAAAAACTCACCCAGGAAGTCAGGTACAGCAGCTGGTATGAATTGATAATGACAGGGTCCAGAAGAAGATTAAGTTTGGGAGCCAAAACAGCCACTCACAGAGGATGTCTTGATATCATACTAGGAGGCCCAACCCCTCTATCCTAGCATCATTCGAAATAGCACCATGAGCTGTTAGGCATGAGCATCTCTTTAGAGGAGTTCACAACCTTCATACAGGTGTGAATCCCCATTCAATTTTTCTAGGCACTGTTCATGGCTCACAATTTCACTGAGATTTAAAAAATTACCTGCTTTCATATCAGGATGTTATTCCTCTGCCTCCTCTAAGGAGGGTTGAGCAGGCATAGCCTTATTATTCCCCACTATTCCACCACCTCTTACAGGTGCTTGGGATGGTAATTTAAACCAGCTGGCCTGGATCATACTAAAGAACTGGTGTCCACTGCAAGACTTTTGGATTTTGGCATATATACTGGACTCAACAAGAATGGACAGGTATTGTTACTGTGTGTTATTAGTCACAGAAAGTTTGAAACATTGTATGCTAATAAGGTCCTTTATTGATATATGGTGCTGAAGAGCAAAATATGGCAGCCAACATGTCATGTAGGTCTGTAGTATTCAGAGACTCTCATATATATGGGATTATCTCTACAAGGAAAAATAGTAAGTATCATTTTTAGGTCTGTGTTCAACATATAAATGACTATAGTGCTCCTGCCATGTGTTTGCTGAAGTTGAAGACTTGCATGAAAGATACTACCTGTACATTATGATCTTGTTTACATTTGTGAGGCTTTCTTGAAAACCACTTTATATAGAGCTTAATAATTCCACTGTAATGTTTGCTGTGCGCAACTTTTGTGGACATTAATGCATATTTTTCCACACATCTATGTGTTGTTTAGAGGTATGTTGCATTCTGCACACAGAAAGCTGTTTGCTGTCCACAACTGCCCATGAAACACCCCACAAGAGGTGATAATATCTTGGACTTGGTATTAACCAACATGACTAACCACTGCAGCACCCCTACGGTATCATCCTCCCTGGTAAGATCCGACCATAAAGCAGTCACTTTCAAAGTCACTATCTCCCCTGACCCCCCTATAGCTAGGGTCAAACAAAAAAATTCTCCAAAGCTGATTACAACCTCCTGAGGGATGGTATAAACAGCTTCACAGCCCCCTCTCCTACTGTAGGAACTGGTACCATAGTCCAAATCTACACCAAAGTACTATATGAACATTTATGATGCATGGAATCAGGAATACCCGACAGGACAAAATCATCCTCCTCAAGGAAGAGTAAGCCTGTCTGGTGGACATCTGAAATAAATCAACTATAAAACAAAAGGAAAAAAATTCTATCCAGGACCAAGAAGGAGCAGGTGCCCAGTTGGAAG
This sequence comes from Protopterus annectens, assembly GCF_019279795.1. Lineage (NCBI taxonomy): Eukaryota > Metazoa > Chordata > Ceratodontiformes > Protopteridae > Protopterus > Protopterus annectens. Next base: position 917,660,045 of record NC_056746.1, on the reverse strand, counting down.
CAATCTCTCCTTAACCTGAACAAGCAAATAAGAGCACTAGTGAAATCTTCTAAAGCCAACTTTGAGTCCAAATTGGATACATCTGCTAGAGACAATCATAGGGAGTTCTTCACATATGTCCGCACTCTCAAAGGAAGCACCCAGATCTGTTCAAAACTGGTGGTCAAGAACAACACATACACAAATGCTGTAGATATAGACAATCTACTGGCTGACAGATTCAGTGAAAATTTCTCCCCTTTGTCCCCCCATCAGTAAATCAGAACATCCCCATTACCTGCCCCTACCTGTTATCTCTAGGGAACGGGTCATCACTGCCCTCTCAAAAGCAGAAAATACACCATCCATGGGATCCGATAACATCCCAGGCTGCATCCTACATGAACTCAGGTATGAACTTGCAGCACCATTAAGCACCCTATTCAACCAAAGCCTGAGTACTGGCTTTGTCCCAGCCAAGTGGAGGACAGCTACTGTCATTCCTTTACACAAAGGTGGAGCATCCACTGATCCAGGAAATTATAGACCCATCAGCCTAACTAGCCTGATCTGCAGGGCCATGGAATGGATTATCATGGACCTCATTAACAGAGACATTGGCAACCCCCAAACACTCAACCCCACACAGTTTGGCTTTGTCAAGGGGAGGTCTTGTAGGCACATGCAACAGCTGGAAAGACTGCAGAGGTTCCTCACCCGGAGAATCCAGGGCCTCAAACACCTACCCTATACAGATTGGCTAAAAGCCTTGTCCCTCCACTCAGTTTCATACAGACTCCTCAGAGGTGATCTCTATCTGGCATACAAAGCAATCTCAGACCCCACCTTGATGGGACTGCTGCATATCCGCATGTCAAGCTCCACTCGAGCAACCCATACGCATGACCTTAACCTGGTCTATGATATCAATAGGACTTGTTGGCAGGACAGATTTGTGTCCCACAGACTCCCCCATCTGTGGAATAGACTCCATTTCCACAGAGTACCTCATTATCCCTTTTTAAGTGCAACCTAGATAACTGGATGGAAAACAGAAAATGCACTCCTGGAATTCCACATGTGTCCCTGCTGGACAGGGTTCTGGGTGCTGACTTGTCTAAACATGAACTAAACTCTTGGCTAGACTTATAAGACCCTCAGGGCCAATAGCCTAGTAACCGCCTATGATCCTATAAGGCATCATTGTAAATTTATTTACAATAGGTCTTTCTTTCTGTATATATATATATATATATATATATATATATATATATATATATATATATATATATATATATATATATATACATATATATATACATATATATATATATATATATATATATACATAATTGTAATTCTCTCTCTCTCTCTCTTTCACTCTCTCTCTCTTATATATATATATATATATATATATATATATATATATATATAGCTCTCTCTCTCTCTATATATATATATATATATATATATATATATATATATATATACATATTACTGTATATAAATAGATACAGATATAGATATGTATGAACACAAACACTCATACACACTCACACCATACATATTTACATGTGTATGTGTGTGTGTGTGTGTGTGTGTGTGTGTGTGTGTGTGTGTGTGTGTGTGTGTGTGTGTGTGTGTGTGTGTGTGTGTGTGTGTGTGTGTGTGTGTGTGTGTGTCAGTGTGTGTCGGTGTGTGTTGGTGTGTGTGTGTTGGTGTGTATGCACAGGCATAATGTAAGCAGATAAAAAAGGCAAAATGTTATACAGCAGTTGTAGTATATTGTGTTTTACCACACACCCAGCTCTTCAAACATTAGAGGTGTGAAATTAATTTGTAAAAGTCTACCCCCACACATAAAAATAAGCAAATTATTTTCATATTTTCTCTTACCATCTCCAGTAACAAATTTTTGGTGAGAAACAACTTAAGTTTTTCTCGTCATCTGTTATTATTACTTCATTATATCCACTACATTGCTAATACTAGGAGTTTTGACCCATGCTCATATGCACTTGCACACAGCTGCGCACATGCATATACACACACACACACACACACACACACACACACACTACACACACACACGCACACACAACAATTAGAGCCACTTATTTGAGATATTTGCTTGAGATCAAGCATGAATGAATACATTCAGAAATAATAGCCTAGAAATGTATCTCAGCTCACTAATGCCAGAGCCATACAGTGCAACTCCTCTCTGATCTTTTAACTTCTTAGTTCAAGAATCAGAAATAAGGGCACAAAATCAGGAAAATATTTTAAATTATCAATTATTTTCTGAAGGATACATAATCTGAAACTCACGTACCTGTCATTATTTGATGACCACAATCCAGATCAATTTGCCAAAAGACACAAATTTTGCAATGAACGGATGAAAATATCTCTCAATTTCTTTGCTCAAGAATTCTGGACAAAGCCAAAAATAATAGGGACAAAAGGGATAATTTTAAGTAGCATTTTAATGACTTATTAACCAGGTGGCAAAGTGTCCCTTTTCAGGGGTAACCTGAAAGCACTCTCTGGTTAGGTGACTTGCTCAATGTCACAAAGTGGCAAATAGAGGTGAAAGGATTCAAAGCCTGTACCTTTGACTAGCAGAAGCAGTTTATCAACATAAGTAATAGAGAATGGCAACATTAACAGAGCAATAAGTGTTGTATGGACATGAATTATCTGAACAATATAAACTAGGAATGCAATAACTGCCATTATTTTATAGGCAATTAGTAGACCATTGAGCAGCCTAACCCAAATTCCCAGATGTTGCCAAGCACTGTCTGGTTAAGTGATTTCCTAAAGTTCACAAGTCAACAAATGAGGTCTGAGTCAATTAATCCACGTGCCACAGAAATTATAGCTCACAGCCTTAACTCTCTGCACCAACTGACTGATAATATCCCTCACTAATTAATTAAAAACAATTTAATGACACAACATAAATATGAGGCAGAAATCAATGATGCCCTATAAAATCAGAGGCAAATAAGAGGCAGACTACTCTAATTCCCTTAAAACATTACCAGAACAACTGGTTTTGCATCAGTAGGCATTTTCTAAACATTTAAACAACAAAAAACATGAAACCTCTTATAATTGGCATTGCTGTTTGGTTTTGTCTTATATTTAGAGCTCTCCCAGCTGGGAAAACCCCTGAATGCTTTCAGAAAGTATTAACTACATTGGAAAAGCCCCTGAATGTTTTCAGAGAACATTATCTACCTTAGGAAAACATCTGAATGCTTTCAGAGAACATTATCTCCTAGACAATTTCTCATTTCTTTTTTTTTTTCCTCAGCCAATAACTCTCCACCAGACTGCAGCCAGTTTCTCTTTATCAGATTTTCTCCATGGAGACATGAGAACCAGGCAGCCAGTTTCTCTTTATCAGATTGTTTCCATGGGAACATGAAGACTGGCTGCAGAATTGTTACTGACCATACATTTATTTCCTAGAAAAAAGCCTCATAGTATTCAATGTTCTTTTTCATTTACTTGCTCTCTTTTAAAACGTGTTACTAAATCAATCTAATGACTTTAATCCAGTCATTCCTCGTGCAAGAATGAGAAAAGGCACATTAATTATTTCTTTTATCATGATTTTTTTACACTGTAGTGCCTACAGTTCTTAAAACTGAACAAGAAGAATGAGAGAAGGGAGAAATAAAAGAAATAAATACCAGCATTACCTGTTTACCATCCCCATTACACTTAAAATAACTGAAAAAATGTACTTTATAGCATGTAGAGAAAACCACATGCCACAAAGTTAGTACTATTTAAGAAAAAATCCTTGCTTACAGTTAACTTTCTCCCTCTACTTCCCCTCCCCAAAGTGCTTTTCTGAACATTAAGGACATGAAGTAGGGTATACATACTTTAGATTCTCCCACAAGTCCAACAAATTCTGAAAAAGTCCAATATTTCCAGATTTTCTTGTTCTGCCATATTTCACAAATATAATTATTGCATTGTAATCCCACATTAAGTTACTGTTCATCTCTGAAATCCTGTCTCTTAACTCTTCTAGTCAACTCTCATGCTCCCTTCCTTCTCTCCAACATTTTCCATTATAAATTTTGAAACTGTTTCACTGATGCAGTCCCTCTGTGGTCTTTATTACCAGAACAATAAGAAGTAGAATCACCTTCTGTTTCAAAGCTTACTTTTTGTTGGACAAACTTTTGTATGTCTTCCTTAGCATGTACTTCATCAAAAAATGATATTGTCCCTCCAGGGATGAATACCTTGAAGACAGCTGGGCACAACAGTTTGAATCTCACACCGGCATCTCAACATTCCCTGAATAGTGGACTATATTTGTTCCTCGTCTGTCAGGTATACAATGAGCAATCATTCTCCACAAATACTCTGCCGTCTCCCACTTTTAGTACTTTGACCTTCTGCCACAGTTTTGTCAGAATAAACTCCTGCTGGTAGAATTGCATCTTTACTATTAAAGGTCTATGTTGCTTTCTTATAGTCAGGTTTGGAACATACATATGATGTGCTCTTTCAACTAACAACTCCTGCTGTGGAATACTAGTCCAGTTCCTTATGTGTGATTTCATAAAATTAATGCAATTTGTTCCTTCCAGCTTCTCTGGTATAGCTAAAAGTCTCAGGTTTACCCTACATGCTCTGTCCTCTAATTCTATTATTTTTAAACATCTTTTCCTGAGCAGTTTCATATTTAGCCAGCCTTTTTTTTTCATTTCGACATCTGATTTTTGCAGCATTATTATCTCATCTGTTTAAAACTTCTTCCATTTTTTCCAGCCTTTTGTTGTTTGTGTTTATATACTCTATCAATGTTTTGTCTATTTTAAATAGGTCTGTTTGCAGTTGTCTTATATCTTCCTGTAGGTTATTAGAAGTCATGTCTGAAGGTTGCATTGCTTTTTGCTGAACAGCTGCAAAACATTCCCCAGTCAGTGTTTCCTCATCACTTTTTGTAGCTGATTTTTCCAGGTCTTCTGTTTGTCTTTATTCATGGCATCCAGGAAGTGCACTTATTAGCCATTTACTGAAATTTACCCATAAACACAAGTCTACTGGCCTTCTCTGCTGATTTTCTGTGTTCACACTGGGAGAGCTAAAAATAAGCTATTACTCAATGTACAGCCATCTTGGAATTCCAAAAGCATATATATCAGTGCTGCAACTTTCCTGTTATAAATGTTGCTTTTGCACATCTATCAAGGGCAAATGTAATTTTATATTATCTGAGAAAGTGTTAACCATTAAAAAACAGCAACAGGCTAAAAACAGCAGTAAAAGTACAATTACTTTAATACAGGTTAGTGCTTTCATCTGGTGACCATCACCAAACCTCATCAGACGAAATTCAAATCACACAATATTCAAACTTATACGCAGCAGCCCTACAATGATCCAATTAAAAATTGGATTACAATTAAAGTGTCCCCTTATTTAAATTCCAAAAAATAAAATAATTACATTAAAATATGATTAAATACATACATTTTTATATAAAGATACAAAAGAATAAAAGCATATAACAACATACATCAAATCTGTGCTTATTTCATACCCACATTTCATCTATCATTTACTTTGAGCTTGAGTGCACTTGTAATTGAAATTGTCTCATTCAAACCTGGTGGACAAGAAGCATTAAAATATATTTGCCACCAAGTTTCCCTTGTTTCTAAATATACTTTCCAAGGGCCCACCCGATTGTCATGTTTGACTTGTTGCGGAACTACAAATTTAAAAGAATGTTGTGGAAATATTTTAATATGTCTGCACAAAGCATTTTTTCATCCCCCTGTATAATTTCATATCCATGTTCATATATTCTCTGCCCTAATTTTCGCTGCATTTTACCCATGTAAAATGCTGGGCACTCTGAACATAGTGCTACATAAACAACTCCACAGGAATGACAATAGTATTTTCCATTTATATTGATCTTCTTACCCCTTATCTGAACACTTGATGTAGACAGCACCTGTCTACACTGGGAACACATTCCACAAGGTTCCAGTCTCCCCTGTACATTACTATTATTACATTTCTCCAGGATGGATTTCATGTTATTCCCTCTCCGGTATACAATACTGGGATATTCCCCTAGGACTGCCCTCATGTCTTGTACTTGGAGAATAAAATTCCTTTTTTTCATGATAATATCTTGGACTGTCCTCATATTGTTTGAAAAAGTCATTACAAAAGGGCAGAAGGATTGACTCGATCTTCCAGAGTCATAATTTTCCAAAATCCCATTATTTTTGGTCAGGAGACTAGCATTAAAATTATCAGGTTCACTTCCCATTGTTAACCATTTCTAGTTGTGCTCTCAGATCTTCATCTGATGAACCATGCAATTTTACATCATCTACAAAGTATAGATGGGATGTCTTTAAAAAAGGCTGATTTCCAGATGTTAAGCTATAGCCTAGTCTATTAAGTAAACATCTTAATGGTTTTAGGATAAGACAAAACACAGTGTTGACAAAGAATCACCCTAGAATACTCTTTTTTGAATTTTTATCCCCAGGATAATTTATTTGTCATGGCTTAGATGCAAAACAGTTTACAGATGTTTCGTACTCACTGCGATGTAAGTGAGCAGTGTAAAGTGACACCCTGACCCCATGTGCAAAAATGGGAAAAAGGAGGTTGTGGATGGATGGATGGGTAGATCAGTGGATGGGTTGGGTAGATCAGTGGATGGATGGATCCCTTGTTCCATATGACTTTCTTCTATTACCTTTTTATTCTATTGCTATTACTGATTTTTTCTAGATGACTATAAAGTCTGTCTGAATCCGTTTCAGTGTATAGGATCATAGGATCATAGAAGGTTACTAGGCTAATGGCCCTAGGGCCCTTACAAGCCTAGCCAAGTTCTAAACATATTTTCATGATCAGCATCTATTGCCCCTGTCCAAGAGGAAGACAGGTGGAACCCCCGGGGTGAATTTACAGTTGCCATCCAATCATCCAGATTACGTTTGAAGAGATCCAATGAGGTGCTCTGTTTGACATGAAGTGGGAGTCTGTTCCAAAGGTGTAGTAACCTCTGGGAGATAAATATGTCCCTCCAGCAGGTTCTACTAATGTCACATACCAGGTTAAGTTCTTTAGAGCGCTTAACTCACGTACCATTTGACTTGCAGATATACAGCATTTCCAATAAAGCAGGGTCAGAGATTACCTTATATGCAAGGCAGAGATCACCTCTGAGTAGTCTGTATGAAACAATATAAAGTGACAGCGGTCTGTGGTCTCTCCAATTGCTGCAGGTGCTTGGAAATGTACATACCGAAAGGGGAGTTGTCTTCAATTATTGGATTGATGAGGGAAGAGTACAGAAAAGTTATAACTTCTTTTTTTTCTGGAGACAATGCTCTTACTTATTAGATGAGCAATATAGAATACCTTTTTTACCACTGTGGAGACTTGGTGATCAAAGGTAAGGTTGCTGTCAACCTGTGTGCCCTGGTTTCTCACCACTGAGTGCATACTTAGAGTGTTATTATTGATGTGGTAGTTAGCAGGACCATCGCTCTTACCTAAAGGGATGATAATACATGTTTTTGCATTATGTTTAAGGCCATGACTTTGGCACCAATCATTTGTTTGTGTAAGACCCTTTGGTAGGATGTTGACATCATTTGGAGATATTATGACTGCTCCCAGTTTGCAGTCATCAGCAAACTTTGTCAGTCACAGACCTTTAGTTTTTGCTTGTACTTTGCAGAAATAGATTCCAAAATGTAGAGGTCCCAGGGCTGATCCTTGTGGAACACCACTGGTTACAGGTCTGCTGTTGGAGGTGGATTCCCCTATTTTGACTATATGTGTTTTATATGTGTTCTATCAGTGAGCCAGTTAGCGACCTATATGATATAAGGCTTGATACCTAGCTGGTTTGTCAATGATGCCTGAGTGAGGGATAATGTCAAAAGACTTGGCTAACTCTAGGTAGGCTGTATACACAGTTTTCCCCTCGTCCAGGGTCTTGATGATTGTCTTGAAGAAATCCACCAGGTTTAACAGGCATGATCTCCCTTTGACAAATCCAAAATGAGTAGGGTCAAGTGTTTAGAGATTACCTATATATTTGTTGAAAAGGTCCATGATGATTCACTCCATGGTCTTGCAGACAAGGCTAGTCAGGATAATAGGTCTATAGTTTCCGGGTTCAGTGGATGCAACATCTTTGTGCAAGGGAATAACAGTGGCAGTTTTCCATTCAGCTGGGATGAACTTGGTGCTTAGACCATGTTGTTGCTAATTCTTGTTGCAGCCCATGTAGGATGAAGCCTGGGATGAATATCAGGTTCCATAGATGCTGTGATTTGGCTTTAGAGAGGGCATTTATGACATGCTCTTTAGAGATACAATGTAGGGGACAGATGGCAGGGATGTCATAGGGTACGTGTGGTGCGGACATGGGAGTGAAGTTTTCACAGAACCTGTCAGCCAACAGGTTAGCTATGTCCACAGGCTTAGTATATATGGTATCAGTAACCACCAGTTTAGCACAAATCTGGGCCTTTCCTTTTAAGTTATGGATGTAGCTAAAGAATGCCTTATGGTTGTCCTTAGTTGAGGAAGCTAATTTGGATTTGTAGGTCGCTTTTCAGTACTTCACAAGAAGTCTTATTTGCTTGTTTATGCTGAGGAGGGAGTGTTTCCAGTTTAGGGCTCACTCCCTTACTTTTATACAGCATTTTCTTCCTCTTATTATAAACCTGTTAATGGCAGTTGTCCACCAGGCAGTTTTACTCTTCCTTGAAGAGCTTGTTTTGGTCTTATCAGGTATAGTCGAGTCAATGCAGTTATACAGGTGTTTGCATAAAGCACTGGTGTAGAACTTGGCTTAGTTGTCAGTTCCATTTGATGGGGGAGGTGCAGTGAAGCTATTTATACTATCCCATAAGAGGTTATAATCTGCTTTGAAGAAGTTTTTTTTAGTTTAGATGCTGCTGGGGGAGGTCAGGTGTGATAGTTACTTTGAATGAGACTGATTTGTGATCAGATCTCACCAGGGACAACCTCACAGTGGGGGTGCTACAGTGGTCCCCTATATTGGTAAGCACCAGATCCAGGATGTTGGCACCCCCTTGTGGGGGTGTCAACCAGCTGGTCCAGGGCATTGGAGTTAATGGAGATGAGGAACCTTTGGGCAAGTGAGTTTGAGCATGAGGAATTTACCCAGTCAATGGATGGGTAGTTAAAGTCACCCAAAACCATGGTGTTTGGATGTATCTTGATAGATTCAAGTAGATCCAAATAGGCAGAGTGGGTGTCCTGATTCATGGAGGGGCTCCTGTAGCTGGCAGTGACTTGAATAGGTGTCCTATCAACAGTTAATTGCACATGAAGTATCTCCAGGGAGTCATACTGTTTAACCAGTCTGGAGGTGTATTTATCTTTAGTGAATATTTATACACCACCTCTTTTAGTTTTCATGCCTTCAGTTTGTGATCTGAACGTGTGGAAGGAGGTGTAACTTGGTATGGCTGAGGTGTTCTCCTCAGCCGTGAACCAGGTCTCCATGACTGCACAAATATCTGCATCTTCCAAGGTGAGCACTGCTTCCAGTGAGTGCAGTTTCATGTTAAGACTCTTAGCATTTAGCAACATAATCTTGAGGTTCTTTTTAGATGGAGTTTTTATGTCGGGAATTTTGTCCTTGAGATGCTGTCTAAATAAAGGCACCATGGGAGTGCAAGAGCCTTAGCCAGTAGCCAAAATCCCAGTTGGTGACAGATGAAGACCATCCTGACCAGCATAGAGGTTTGTCGATCATGTTATCCCAGGCTGACAGATACTGGATCCTCTTAGTATGACACCAGAAACTAAGCCAAATATTGAAGTCAGTCATTTTCTGTTTATATTTAGGCATCATCATAGATTAAGGTAAAATGCTGCTTAAGGCTAGGACATACCTGCCTGAGACAAATAGTCTGAGAGCTCAGTCATGTCTCTCTTCATTTAGTCCCGAGAGGTATGTTTCAAGTCGTTCACACTAACATGGACTATGACGGAGTCATAACAGTACCTGCTGTTGAGTGACTTGAGTGCATGTGTGATATCAGATCCTGGCACCTAACAGACAGCTGACTGTGACCTTTTCCTTATCCAGCCTGGTGACAGGGACATCTGTATGTCTCACAATGGAATCACCTATGACTAATATGTTTGGTTTTGTGTTTTGCCTTAAGGACTTGGCAGGTATAATTTATATATTGTCAGAAGGCTAGTAGTTCTTAGTGTGGCTTTCAGGTTCACTCTTCAGGACGAGTATCACTTTTCCTTTTGTTAACAGGTTGACGTCTGTTCAGAATTTTCATATAAGTGATTTTTACTCAAGGTAAATCTTTGTGCAAAGATGTCAATACCTTTAACCCAAATTTAAGTACATCATCTGGACCTGGAGTTCTTCACTTAGGAAAGTTTCTTAATTTTGCCTCAAATTCTCTGGCTGTTACTTCATCCCATTTCATACTCTCTCTATTAGAACTTGTTACTGTTTCTTTTAATTTTCTATCCAATTGGCATTTTTGCAATCTACAACAGGGTCTACATAAATTCTTCTCCAAAAAAGTACCTATTTCTTCTTTATTTATTACTAATGGTTTGATCCCAGGTCAGTATAAAAGCTTTACAGGTAATTAGTGAGTTGCTTGTTTTGTACTTTTCCTTTATAGTTATTTGCATACCTTCTATGTTTTTTAGTTTGTGCTAATATGTTTTGTTTGTTATTGGAAATACTGTATGATAAATTTTGGTTTGGTTTGATATTTTGGGTCAATTTTGCCACATCTACCTTTCTAAGAATTTGTGATGATCTATTCCCTTTTCTGTATTCTTCTAACAGTGATACTTCTTGTGTTAATTACTTTATAGTTTTCTCTATTTGATGCGCCCATGATGGTATTCCACTTGCTCCCTGCCTTTCCTTTGTTACGGTATATCTTTGTGTTAACACATTACCTGTTATTAGTTTAGTTCTACAGTAATGCACTTATTTATTTATTTATTTATTTATTTATTTATTTGTTGGCATTTCTTTACTGAGAAAGTCAACTGGGCCAAGAAGAGCCCATTTTCAGTAGAGCCATGGGGAGAAAAGTTCCACAAAAGCAGTTTTGTACCACAAAGTTCCACAAAAGCAGTTAGTACCTAGCATTCAAAACAGTTATTAAAACAAAATACATTGTGCAAAAACACAACAAAATGCATTATAAAAACAAAAGTTCATAGGTTCTTAGGTGTGTACTAGGCTAATGGCTATAGGGCCTTTACAAGCCTAGCCATAGAATTACCCTGGCATCATGCCACCTGACCTTATTTCCCAGTGCCTCTAGAGCCAGTGAAGTTATCCACGAGGTGAATTTTCCATTTCCCATCCACTCATCAAGATTTCTCTTGAAGAGGGTCAGTGAGGTGCTCTGCTTGACATGTATGGGAAGTCGCTTCCATGGCATGGGCAGTCTCTGGATTATGAACCTGTCCCTCCAGTACATTCTGCTAATTGTGGTAATGAGGAAGAGTAGAGGGAGATAATGACCTCTTTCTTCCCAGATGCAAAACCCTTAGTAATGAGATGTGCCACATATAAGGACTTTCTGACCACAGTGGCAATGTGGTGATCAAAAGAGAGGTTGCTGTCAATCTGTGTTCCCAGATATCTTATAACGCCTTCTATGTTCAGTGGACTACCATCAATGTGGTAATTCATGGGAACTGGGTTTTTCCCAAAGGGGATGATGACACATTTTTTGGCACTGAGCTTAAGGCCATGGTTCTGACACCAGTCGTTGGTCTCAGTGAGGCCATTTTGTAGGATGTCAACATCACTTGGGGAGTTAATAATAGCTCCCAGCTTGTAATCGTCTGTCAGCCAGAGTCCCTTCATGTTGGCCTGGACTTCAGAGAAGTAGATACCAAACAGGAGAAGACCCAGGACTGCACCCTGTGGGACTCCACTCGTGACTAATCAGCAGTCTGACTTGGAGTCAGCTACTTTCACACTGTGGGTTCTATCTGTGAGCCAGTATGCAACCCACCAAGTTATATAGGGGTTGATGCCTAGCTTACTGAGTTTCTCTATGATTCTTGAGTAGGGAATGGTATCAAAGGCCTTGGCCAGATCAAGGTAGGCTGTATAAACCATCTTGCCTCCATCCACAGCTCTGGTGACTGACTCAGAGAAGTTGACCAAGTTGAGCAGGCATGATCTACCCTTCACAAAACTAAGATGTGTGGGATCCAGAGTTTGGAGAGTCCTTATATCCTTGTTTATTAGGTCCATGATGATGCATTCCATAGCTTTGCATATCAGACTCATCAGGCTAATGGGGCGATAGTTCCCAGGGTCTGTAGTCGCTCCTCCTTTGGGGAGAGTGATGACTGTAGCAGTGTGCCATTTGGTAGGGACAAAGCCTAAGGTGAGGCTGTGACTGAACAGGGCACACAGGTGAGGTGCTAGTTCACTCTGTAGTTCATGTAGAACACAACCAGGGATACTGTCAGGTCCCATAGAAGCTGTATTCTTGGCCTTTGACAGTGCTGTTTCAACCTGTGCAGCAGTAATACTGGGTGCCTGGCAATCTACTGGTATTGTGATTGGTCCTTTGGGGGGTAAAGTTGGCACTGAATCTGTTGGCCAGTATATTGGCAATATCTGTTGGCTCAGTATAGGAGGTACCATTGTGCAGTAGCTCAGAGCAAATCTGGGTATTGCTGTGGAGATTCTTTACATAAGTATAGAAGGCCTTGTGGTTGTCTTTACTATCTGCTGCAATTCTGTTTTCATAGCTAGCTTTAGAGGATTTGATGAGGAATCTCAACTTTTTATTGAGGCTGATAAGGGAGTTTTTCCAGTCTTGGGACTTCACCTTATTCTGCATTAGTTTTTCCTACTGTTGTAGAGTTTGTTTATGGCAGGGGACCACCAGATTGGCTTCCTTCTTTTGGAGGACAGCATTTTGTTTCTATTGGGTATGGTGAGATCCATGCATTTGTGTACATGCTCGTTGGTGCATGATTCAGTGGTCATGCAACTATTCTCCATTTGCATGGGTGCCATGAAGTTATCCACTTCTGTTTTTACAAGCCCAAAGTTAGCTTTGGAGAAGTTTTTCATCGTGGTTACCTTTGCGGGGTGTGGGGGGTCAGTAGGATGTGGATTTCCAAGGTGATTAGTTTGTGGTCAAATCTAACCAGGGAGAGATGGCTATTGGTGTAGAGCAATGGTTGCCCATGTTAGTAATGACCAGGTTAAGGATGTTGCTACCTCTAATGGGGGTAAGAATGAGCTGGTCCAGGGCATTGGAATTAATGAACTCCAAGAAACGTTGGGCAAGTGTATTTGTACATGAGTAGTTTTCCCAGTTAATGGAGAGGTAGCTGAAGTCACCTAGTATGAGGGTGTTAGGTTGGGCCCTAATATTCTCCAGGGTGCTTAGGAATATGGAGTGTCAGTCTTGGGAAATGGTTGGGGACCTATAGCAGGCTATGACCTGAATTGGTGTCTTACCCAATGTTAGTTGCACCTGAAGTATCTCTGGTGTGTTATGTTGGGTTACCAGTTTGGAGGTGTGTGCATCTTTATGAATATGGAAATACCACCGCCTTTGGCACTGTGGTCCAAGTTCTGATGCCAAATGTTGTAGAATGAGTTATAACTGGTAGTGCAGGGGTGCTTTCTGCTACCTTGAACCAGGTCTCTGTTACAGCACAAATGTCGATGTTCTCCATTTTAAGGAGTGCTTTGAGTGAGTGCATTCTGACAATTAGACTTCTAGCATTGAGCAGCATGGCCCTTAGATTGCATGTATTTGTAGCTGTTACAGTGGTAATTTGGTCTTTGGATACCACCTAAAAAAGGTGCTATAGAGGTGGCAAGAGTCTTGGCCACTATCCAGAAGCCCAGGGATGACAGATGCAGGCCCTATCTGACAAAGCATTGAGGTTTGTCAATCATGTCATCCCAGACAGACAGATACTGGATCCCCTTAGAATGACTTCAGAAACTTAGCCAGTTGTTGAAATTAATCATTTTCTGCTTGTATTGTGGTATAATTCTGTGCCTTCGTTGAAGGTTGTGCATCAGGGCTGGTAACCCGGTACGTAAAAATCAACTACCAATCATTAGTGGACAGGAGTTCCGCTGTGGTGACCCCTAATCGGGAAAAGCCGAAAGACACAAACAATTGTGGTATAATTCTGGGTAATGGTAGGATGCTGCTCAGGGCTAGGGTCATACCCACCTGGGCTACATAATCCGAGAGCTCCTCCATGTCTCTTTTCATGTAGTCCAGGGAGGTAAGTCTCAGGTCATTCACACCCACATGTACAATGACAGAGTAATATTTGTACATGTTGTTGAGGGACCTGAGGGCATGCATTATGTGGTGGATCCTGGCACCTGACATGCAGCTGACTGTTACTTTTTCCTTATTCAACCTAGTGAGTGGCACATCAGTGTGCCTCACTGTCGAGTCACCTATGACCAGTGTGTTGGGCATGCTGTCTTGCCTTATGGGCTTTGATTGAGTGGCACACTGCTTAGGAGTGTTATGTGCCTCATGATTTGTGTTGTGTTGTGGTGGTCAAGTGCAGTTGTGCTTTGGAGATCTCTGCTGTTTGAGTAGATTTGTATTGAGAGCTTCTGCAAAGGTGGGTGTGTGGCTTCTGTTTTTATGTGAAGGCAGTGCTGGTGTGTGTTCTGGAGGGCTATGTGTTCCATGTGATGTAGTGCAAGTGTTGACTTTCTCTTCTTGACCAGCTATTTTGGTCTTGGCTGGAGAGTGTGTGGCTTCCAGTTTGGATATATAAGTGCATCTCTCACAAATCTGAGTGCTGGGAGGTAAGAGGAGAGGGTTGTTGGTCTACATGAGGCAGTTGCTACATTGCCTCAGGATGCCCAAGTTCACCAGGTTAATAGGAGAAAGCACAGGGAACTGACCTTTGGACATGCCTGGAGGGGTGGGCATTAATAATAAGTACTGGATCTGTTTCTTTGTAGAACGTTTACTACTGGTAGCACTTTTGTGTGCTACAATAATTGCTACAAGAAGTCTGGTAAAGTGATAGACTAATAAGCTAGTAAAAGTGCAGAAGAGGAGAGAGAGCTAGCAGGTCTAAGGGAAAAATTGAAGAGCAGACTTTGGCACAGCTCAGAAGCTTACAAACAGTCCTGGATACAACAAGTCTGTATCCGGACTAGACTTGTTACAGGAAAGTGGGGAACAAGTGTAAATGTGGGCTTTTAAACCAGAAAGTTGAGAGAGATGGAACAACTGCCCAAACGGCCAATAAACTACAATTTCTAGGCCAGAAACCACTCCTCTTGTGGTAGATAGGCTACCTAGTGCTTACCACTCCCACTAAGCTAGAAGGCTTCCCTCGAATACAGAAAGGCTTGGGGGACTCAGAACCATACATACAGTCCTGGAAACAGCAAATCTTTATCTGGACTAGACTAGTTACAGGAAAGGCGGGAAAAGTGCAAATGTGGGCTTTTAAACCAGAAAGTTGAAAGAGATGGAAAAACTGCCCAAACGGCCAATAAACTACAATGTCTGGGCCAGAAACCACTCTTCTTGTGCTAGATAGGCTACCTAGTGCTTACCCCCCTGACTGACAAACTAGAAGGCTTCCCTCCAACACAGAAAGGCTTGGGAGGCTCAGAAGCTTACAAACAGTCCTGGATACAGCAAATCTGTATCTGGACTGAATAGTTACAGGAAAGGCAGGAACAAGCGCAAATGTGGGCTTTTAAACCAGAAAGTTGAAAGATATGGAAAACAACTGCCCAAACAGCCAATAAACTACAATTTCTGGGCCAGAAACCACTCCTCTTGTGGTAGATAGGCTACCTAGTGCTTACCACTCCCATTAATAAACTAGAAGGCTTCCCTCCAACACATAAAGGCTTGGTGGGGGGCTCGGAAGCTTACAAACAGTCTTGGATATAGCAAATCTGTATCTGGACTAAACTAGCTAAAGGAAATGCAGGAAACAAGTTTATTTTCTTTACAGAAAAACAGCTAAAACAGCACTAAAAGCAATTCAGGTACCGTGCAAGTTAGCACACTTGAGCATGTAGTAATATTACAGCAAATACAGTTTAAATAGATGCAATTTATTCAAACTGTATTTTGAACTGAATTCAATTATTGTTTTATTCAACTCTGAACAGTTAAAAAGTGCCAAAAATATACTTATCAGCTGAGAAGTATACTCAGTCAGAACACAAGAAGATTCTAGCAATTTCTTTTTTTTAGTAAAGTGGAAAGGGAGAAAGCAGGAACAGAAGATAATTCAAGGTTAAGAACCTAAGTGGTCTGGCCTTCTCAAATGTTTTCTCTGTATTAGGTAGAATGACCTAATGACACTAGGCTGGGAGAAGTATCCCAGATCAAATTTACAGTATGGGCAGGCAACTGCAAAGCCACCAAGTATAAGAGTAAGACACCAATACTGAGGGTGGGTGGGAAACTATTACAGCTACTAGCTCTGGGCACTAAATGAAAGTTTTAAACAGATAAAGGAGCAAGGAGATTCTAGAGAATGCTTTTAACTCCAAACAAATCAGTTATGATACCCGACTAAAACACAGAACCCTCACAACAAATGCACAGAAAAGCACAGATAGAGCACTCACAAACAATTCTAAGTATAAAAAAGTTTACACTTAAGTAATTCAGTAAGAATGCAAACAGTATCTAGTAATGAAAAATACAGTTAAAACATTATAAAACAGTACACAAATGCAATGAAACAGTATAAAAAGCTTTATAACAGTGCAAGATGTAGTAGATTAGCTGTATAACACAATTATAAGCATTAAAGAAGTGCAATTCAATTAAATAAATGTACAAAATAACTTATTCTGCTCTTGGAATCTTAAGGAATTTCTGCTTTGGCCCAGTGATGAATCACCATTCTAATCCTGGTAAATACAAGCACAGCCCCCTGTAGACACAGGGTTTATATACCTGAAAGGAAGGAAGGATTTAGAAGCTCAAATTACTACCCAGTCCTACTAGCCCCAGCTCTTACACTAATCACTCATGCTAGAAAAGGTCAGGAAACCCTGTTACTCTCAATAACAAAGAAGACAAGACCCTTTCAGCATAAGATGGCTGCCAGAAACACAGGAAAGTTAACAAACAAAACTAGTAGGCCTGGTTAACAGCAGACCTTTATCCAGATTATGCTACCTGAGTAGAACACAGAAACCTCACAATAACTGCACAGTAAAGCACAGAACGAACACTCACAAATAGAAAATACAAGTCTAAGTATGAAGAAGCAGTTTACAGTTCAGTAATTCAGTAAAAATGCAATTACAGTAATGCACACTATTACAGTTACTAGCTCTAGCCACTAAATGAAAGTTTTAAACAGATAAAGGAGCAAGGAGTCTCTAGAAAATGCTTTTAACTGCAGACAAATCAGTTGTATGATACCTGACTAAAACATAGAAACCTCACAAAAAATGCACAGAAAAGCACAGATAGAGCACTCACAAACAGAAAATTCAACTCTCGGTATAAAAAAGCAGTTTACAGTTAAGTAATTCAGTAAAAATGCAATTAGAGTAATGAAACAGTATCTAGCAATAAAAAATACAATTAAAACAGTATAAAACAGTACACAAATGCAGTGATACAGTAAAAAAACTTTCTAACTGTGCAAAATGTAGTAGATTAGCTGTATAGCACAATTATAAGCATTAAAGAAGTGCAATTCAATGAAATAAATATAATAAATAACTTATTCTGCTCTTGGAATCTTAAGGAATTTCTGCTTTGTCCCAGTGATGAATCACCATTCCCTGGTAAATACAAGCACAGCCCCCTGTAGACACAGGGTTTATATACCCGAAAGGATGGAAGAATCTAGAAGCTCGAATTACTACCCAGTCCTACTAGCCCCTGCTCTTACACCAATCACTCATGTTAGAGAAGGTCAGGAAACCCTGTTACCCTCAGTAACAAAGAAAACAAGACCCTATCAGCAGAAGATGGCTGCCAGAAAAACAGGAAACTCAACAAACAAAACTACTATGCCTGGTTAGTAGCAGGCCTCTATCCAGATTATGCTACCTGAGTAGAACACAGAAACATCACAATAAATGCACCGAAAAGTAATACAGAGAAATACAGTACAAGGGAGAAGTAATAACTTAATCCAGTCCAATTAAAATACACTTCAAGGTGCACTTAGAGGTAGAAGCCAAAGCATTCACATGACAAATACAGAGAAAATGCAAAAAGCAAATATAGTACTGCATGGCATACATACTGAGTATATATAATTAGCATGTGTAGTTGGTGTGATGTTGCCAGCCCAGCTAGCTTGAATTTTTTAAATAATTCTATGTCATTTATGAATATTAATATGATTCATATGCTTGTCTTACAAATGTAAGAAAACTATATGTTAAGTGGATATTAAACTACTGATGCAGAAGCGTGTGTTGAACTGTATGATATGTACTGAGCTTCAAGAATGTAACCACAGTGTACACTACTGGAAAAGAATAGAAATGTATATAAACTAAATGCCTATGTAAATTATGTTTTGATGGTAGAGGCTGGAACATACAGAGTTAACTTGCAAAACTCTAAGAAAATAAGTTGACAAGTAAAGAGTTTTACAATTGTGTTTATCTCAGCAAGAAGACAGGATGTCTACAGCTAGAATTTCTTTCTATTGTCTAGAAACAGAAATAATTATAGGTTTCCAATGTAAAATTTTTAATTGTCTTACAACTTCCAGTTCTAGAAACGTCTGAGAGATAAGTATTTTTGACACAGAGGTGATACATTTTAAGTTTCTGTTAGCCTGAGAACTGAAGGCAGACGTGACAAAGAGTGATGTCATCCAGCTGACCCAGCAGTAATGTTTTGATATTAATTTAAGAACTATCTCTCAGAGAAAGTCTTGGAATTTTGTATTTGTCTTTGGACCTGAAAACATCCATCTTCAGCCCTTCTCATCTGCATTTGTCTTACTCTATAAGTAAGATTTGGGTATAGTATTTCTCTTAGAGATAGATAGGAATATAGTAAGATTAGTTTAGAAGTTTCTGTATTTATGTGAGGCTGTCCTGCGATGTTGTTTTAAAATATTTCCTGTGATTCTGAACTCTGTTGTCACTGTGCTGAGTTATTGAGTATTGTCTTGTTCTTTTTTTATTTATTATTAAAGATATTGCTGGTTTGTTTAGAGATATTTAAGTTCTTAGTGTACTTGCATATGTATTTGGTGACACTGTACAAGCCATTCCTAGATAGCCTTAAAAGTCTTGGACACACTTACCATTTGGATAATAGTAACATTACACAGTAGAATCGGTCACCCTTTGTAAGGGCCTTATAGCAGCTGATAAAGACTGGTTAGTGGCAGTTGGTACTACCTTATAGTCTAGGCAGAAGGGAGCATAGCTACTGAATCCATTCCAGCCTTCCCCAAGAGTGTCTGTAAATAAATCAAATCTCAAAGTGTGTGTGTGTGTGTGTGTGTGTGTGTGTGTGTGTGTGTGTGTGTGTGTGTGTGTGTGTGTGTGTGTGTGTGTGTGTAAGTTATTTGGGCAGGGACATGAAGCACTGGTTGGACAGAGAGGGTGCTAGAGGTTTTGGCTTGAACACTTGGCTGAGATCTTAACCCTATAGCTGTACCAGTGGGGAGTCTTATTGGGGATCTGGAGAGAGAGGGAGAAATCATCCCCAGACTGTGATATCTGTGTGTTCTTAAGGGAAATTGTACTTTACTGTGTGTGTACTTATCATCCTCTCAATGTGTACATCCCTCACTGGTGCTGGTGGTGAGGATTGAGGCTCCTTGATTACTGGGCCAGTGCAGGGGCATCACAGTTGGGTACAGGAAATGTGAGTTAAAGGAGAAAAAAAAGGATATAGAAAATAAAAACTGTAGGAGATATGAATAGGTTAGAAGATGAGGAAGATGAAGTACTGCTATATTAAAATAGCATTATTGGGGTTATAGAGTACATAAGGAAATATAAAACAGGGATTGAGATATAGCTTAGCAGTTATATTAGGTAAGGAGAGAGGGGAGTTTAGCAATAAATTAGTCTGTATGGAAAAGTGTGAATAAGTTTATAGCGAAGTATAAGTGAAGGAGAAAATAAAAGCAGATAGGAAGACTCTAGGAATTAGGTAATAGCTAGTGGAGGTATAAAGCAGTTACAAGTCTATTTGGAGAGGAGATTTGCATGCAGGGAAGTTTTGAAGGTGGCAGAGCATTGATGTATGTGAATGTATGTCAGTAGACTATTCCATGTTTTAGCAACGACACAAGAGTAAAGCAGTTGACCAGCAGATAGATTAGGTTTATGAATTTGTAAATGAATAAGGACAGGGCAATCTAAAGGTTTATTAATTAATTTAAGTGTGACAGATAGTTGAAGATAGGTTAAATAGTGGGGTAATTCAAGCCAATGTAGTTTATTTAGATCAATACAGTGGTGGGTATAGTTGTGACTATTTGATGCAAATTTCACTATCTTCCTATTGTATATTTCCAGTTTAGTTTTCAGTGAGGATCCAGACTGGTTAATAGCAGTGCACAATAAACTAGGGAAGGAAAAAGGTAAGATGAGGCAAATATTTGTTTTGTGGGGGAAAGAGAGGAATAGGTTATGCCTATGGAGTATTCCTACTTTTTTGTGGGTATTACTAATGTTATTATGAACATGGAGATCAAATTTGAGGTTTTCATCGATTGTTACCCCTAACAGTTTTGTATGAGACACTAATTCAATTGTAGTGGAGTTAAGAGAGAATATTTTGAAATAGGATTTGTTAAGATGCATGTTTTTCTTTGGAGTAAAAATCATAAGTTTGGTTTTATTAGGTTTTTAAGGAAAGGTGATTATGGAGCCAAGTCTCTACAGTGGTAAATGCAGTCTGGGTAATTTGCTGTAATAGAGTTGGGTTGTCAGCAGTACAGACTATAGTAGAGCCATCTGTATATTGAACTAGGGACCCCTGCTGGATTGATTGGTGGAGGTTATTGATGAAAATGATAAACAGAAGGGGTCCTAATATTGAACCTTTGGTGATGCCAGTAAAGTTATGAGTATAAGGCAATATGGAGTTCTGTCATTTGACAGCAAGTTCCCTATTTTCAAGGTAACTTTTGAACCAGTTAATAGAGGAGGTAGAAAGTCCTATGTTGACAAGTTGAGAGAGTTGAGAGAGGAGGATAGCGTGAGAAATGGTATCAAAGGCTTTAGACAGATCCAAAAATAAAGCTGAGACAATGATCCCTGAATCACTAGCTTTATTAAATATGTCTAAGAATGATATTAGAGCAGTAGATGTGCAATGTCCTGCTCTGAACCCATTCTGAGTTTGGGAAAGAATTTGATTTTCAAGGAGGAAATGTAGGAGTTGCTTCTGGACACATTTTTCAAGCAATTTTGAGATGGGGATAGAATGGCAATGGGACAGAAGTCTGAGATTTCAGTTGAAGACCCTCTTTTGTGAAGGGGTAAGATGATTGCTTTTTTCCAGAGGCTATGGACGTAGGATTCTTGGATGGATCTATTTATAAGAACACTAATGGGATAGGCCACTGTGTCAGCAGTTATTTTGAGGTAATTTGCAGTTATACCATCGGCAGCATTAGAGCTATCTTTTAATTTCATAAGGAGTTTTTTGTGGGTGAAGTAGGGACAGTATGTTCTTTGAATTCTGCCTGGGAAATAGGTTGTTCTGGGTTACTGTAGTTGGGTGGGGGGAGGTACAAGGAGTTGGATGGCTTAATGTGTTTGTGGTAAAGGGGAGGGGTGGGGCTTGAGTATGCTGAAGGAGGTAAGTGTTGGCTGGAAAATTATTTTTGGAAGAAGTAGTGAAAAAGTGGCAGTGATACTGGCAATAGTGTCTATAAAGTAGGAATTAAAGATGTTAGCTATTTGGTCTGGACTTCTGTAGGAGTATGGGCATGGATTAGGTTTTGTACCAGGGTTTAGGAGACTATTAATGGATGACCAGAATAATTTATGTTATTTCTGTTATTATTTTACAGGTTCCAGTAATATTCTTTTTTTTCTTTGGATATTCATTTTTTTTTGTTTGATTACAAAGCTCTTTGTACTTTAATAAACTGGAGTTATTCTTATGATTAATCCATGACTTACATGCTTTGTCCCTAGTTAACATAATTTTTTTAGTGGATTTAGTCACCCATGGTGCATAATTAGTCCTTGTTCTTTTTGTTCTGGTAGGGGCAAGGCTGTCTAATATTTCCAGAAAGGTATTATTAAAGTAGAGCAGGGCATCATCAAGGGAAAGAGTTTTGAGGTTGCTCCAGTTAATACTTTTTAAGATGCTATTGAATGTATGGGGATTGAATTTTGATACATTTCTGTATTATTAGGTAAGGAGAGAGGGGAGTTTAGCAATAAATTAGTCTGTATGGAAAAGTGTGAATAAGTTTATAGCGAAGTATAAGTGAAGGAGAAAATAAAAGCAGATAGGAAGACTCTAGGAATTAGGTAATAGCTAGTGGAGGTATAAAACAGTTACAAGTCTATTTGGAGAGGAGATTTGCATGCAGGGAAGTTTTGAAGGTGGCAGAGCATTGATGTATGTGAATGTATGTCAGTAGACTATTCCATGTTTTAGCAACGACACAAGAGTAAAGCAGTTGACCAGCAGATAGATTAGGTTTATGAATTTGTAAATGAATAAGGACAGGGCAATCTAAAGGTTTATTAATTAATTTAAGTGTGACAGATAGTTGAAGATAGGTTAAATAGTGGGGTAATTCAAGCCAATGTAGTTTATTTAGATCAATACAGTGGTGGGTATAGTTGTGACTATTTGATGCAAATTTCACTATCTTCCTATTGTATATTTCAGTTTAGTTTTCAGTGAGGATCCAGACTGGTTAATAGCAGTGCACAATAAACTAGGGAAGGAAAAAGGTAAGATGAGGCAAATATTTGTTTTGTGGGGGAAAGAGAGGAATAGGTTATGCCTATGGAGTATTCCTACTTTTTTGTGGGTATTACTAATGTTATTATGAACATGGAGATCAAATTTGAGGTTTTCATCGATTGTTACCCTAACAGTTTTGTATGAGACACTAATTCAATTGTAGTGGAGTTAAGAGAATATTTTGAAATAGGATTTGTTAAGATGCATGTTTTCTTTGGAGTAAAAATCATAAGTTTGGTTTTATTAGGTTTTTAAGGAAAGGTGATTATGGAGCCAAGTCTCTACAGTGGTAAATGCAGTCTGGGTAATTTGCTGTAATAGAGTTGGGTTGTCAGCAGTACAGACTATAGTAGAGCCATCTGTATATTGAACTAGGGACCCCTGCTGGATTGATTGGTGGAGGTTATTGATGAAAATGATAAACAGAAGGGGTCCTAATATTGAACCTTTGGTGATGCCAGTAAAGTTATGAGTATAAGGCAATATGGAGTTCTGTCATTTGACAGCAAGTTCCCTATTTTCAAGGTAACTTTTGAACCAGTTAATAGAGGAGGTAGAAAGTCCTATGTTGACAAGTTGAGAGAGTTGAGAGAGGAGGATAGCGTGAGAAATGGTATCAAAGGCTTTAGACAGATCCAAAAATAAAGCTGAGACAATGATCCCTGAATCACTAGCTTTATTAAATATGTCTAAGAATGATATTAGAGCAGTAGATGTGCAATGTCCTGCTCTGAACCCATTCTGAGTTTGGGAAAGAATTTGATTTTCAAGGAGGAAATGTAGGAGTTGCTTCTGGACACATTTTTCAAGCAATTTTGAGATGGGGATAGAATGGCAATGGGACAGAAGTCTGAGATTTCAGTTGAAGACCCTCTTTTGTGAAGGGGTAAGATGATTGCTTTTTTCCAGAGGCTATGGACGTAGGATTCTTGGATGGATCTATTTATAAGAACACTAATGGGATAGGCCACTGTGTCAGCAGTTATTTTGAGGTAATTTGCAGTTATACCATCGGCAGCATTAGAGCTATCTTTTAATTTCATAAGTTTTTTGTGGGTGAAGTAGGGACAGTATGTTCTTTGAATTCTGCCTGGGAAATAGGTTGTTCTGGGTTACTGTAGTTGGGTGGGGGGAGGTACAAGGAGTTGGATGGCTTAATGTGTTTGTGGTAAAGGGGAGGGGTGGGGCTTGAGTATGCTGAAGGAGGTAAGTGTTGGCTGGAAAATTATTTTTGGAAGAAGTAGTGAAAAAGTGGCAGTGATACTGGCAATAGTGTCTATAAAGTAGGAATTAAAGATGTTAGCTATTTGGTCTGGACTTCTGTAGGAGTATGGGCATGGATTAGGTTTTGTACCAGGGTTTAGGAGATTATTAATGGTTGACCAGAATAACTTATGGTTAATTCTGTTATTATTTTGCAGGTTTTAGTAATATTCTTTTTTTTCTTTGGATATCAAATTTTTGTTAGATTACAAAGCTATTTGTACTTTAATTAACATAGTTATTCTTATGTTTAATCCATGACTTCCAAGCTTTGTCCCTAGTTCACATAATTTTTTGTGTGGATTTAGTCAGCCAGGGGGCATGATTAGTCCTTGTTCTTTTGGTTCTAGGAGGGACAAGGCTATATAATATTTCCGGAAAGGTATTACTAAAGTAGAGCAGGGCATCAGCTAGGGAACGAGTTTTGAGGTTATTCCAGTTAATAATTTTTAAGATGCTATTGAATGTGTGGGGATTGAATTTTGATACATTTCTGACTAGCTTGATATTGTGTTTTTTTAAGATAGGGGGACAGGCTCAGATAACTAAAGCAGGAAGGTTATCACTGATGGAATTAGGAAAAGAACAAGCAGATAAGATTTTAGAGGGGCCAGAAACAAGGATCCAGTCTAAGATGGCTCCTGCATTGGTTCTATTATTATATCTGGTAGCAGTGGTTATTAGTTGAGTATACTTAAACAAGTTTATGTAGGAGGATACTGATTTAGGAGAGGGATTAGGCCAATCAATGTTCACATCGCCAAGGATAATTGTTTTTATAGTACAGGAGGGCCAAGATAATATTTCTTCTAGAACTTATGTGTTATTACCTGGAGGAGTGTATAGGACAATAATACAGAGTTTTTTGCAGTTATTGATTTCTAGGAAGGAGATCAAGATTTCAGTGATTTGGAATTGTGGGATGTGGTCAGCGAATGGGATAATGTTGAAAGTATTAGGGTATATGACGGCCACACCACCACCTTTCTTATTTAGCCTATCAGCACTTATTATGCAATAATTTGTGGGGGGGGGGATTCTGAGACCTTAATATTAGGTTTTAACCAAGTTTCTGTAGCAGCTAAGATGTCTGTTTTATTTTGAGCTAGCCAAGCATGTAGTTCAGAGGTCTTATTACAGATGCTTTGAAGGTTTAGCATAGTTATGTGTAGTGATTTAGAGCCTTTGGATGGTTTATTTTGATAGGGAAATTGACAGTGGAGGGGCCGAGGATGGGATGAATGTCCCTGGATTTGATTAGGGCTGAGAGGATAAAAGAAACTTGGCATGAAATACAATATAATTTGGTGCTAATATAATGAAGTATATTGAAAAAGATATAGCTTGATTTGTTTCTCTTCTAGCACATGAATGTCTCTTAATAGTCCTGATTATTGTGTTCCTCTGATTTGCCTTCAAACAGTTGGGTCTTATTTAGATCTTTATTAGATTTCTATGATCTATTTACTTTCTGTAATCTCTTTCTTTCATCTATATTAGTATGCCTATCCATCTCTAATAAATGAAGCAGGTCTTCCTTTAGATAATTTTCTGTTTTACTGAGAGCATCTTCTTTGCTGTTTCCTGCTCTTTCCCTTGCTGTGCAATCCTAACCAAGCTTTCATGCAAGCCTTCTACAGAAGGTTCCAGAATATCATCCTATGACATATCTTCTTCAGATATATCATGCTTAATATGTTGCGTCTACATCTGGGCCCTCATTTTTTCCATTCTGTTGTAATATTATCTGTGCTGGTGTTTATAATTTTCCTGTACGTTCCTTTGTTGTGCAGTTCTAAATTAATTTTTGTGGAAGTCTCCTACAGAACGCTGTAGAAAATTTGCTTGTGGTGTATCTTCTTCAGATGGATCCTGCTCCACCTGTTGCTCCTCCATCTGGGGACTCATTGGCACATCATTTTGTACCCATGGCAGAATATCAATACTAAATCCTTCACCTACCAGATGGTCTACCACTTCATTTTCCATTTGTTTAATTTCTGCCTCCACTTGTATGTAGGATTTGATACTGTAGGCAGTGCGGCTTCCCCACAGGTACTGCCTGCAGTGTCAAGACTATCATACAGGTGAAACTGTAGCAACAAAGCAACAGCCCATTGACTTCAATGGGCTACTCTGTTGTTTTAAGATTTTGCATTAGCACTCATCATCAGTGTAAAACTCCAAACAGTTGCAAAATTACAAGACCAATTCCATTTTTGGAATTATGCATTGGGCTTCACCAGTCTTCATTAACACACCACATAAGGATTTGCAGAGCCTCTGTTTATGGAACTGGACATGGAGTAACTGCTCTATGTAGCATTCTACTCCACTCTGAATTAATTTTGTAATTTTAGGACCAGATCCAGATTTCAACCTGATCATCTAGAGTAGAAGGGGGGTCTGCTACCCTGTTTTGCTATGTAGATTCCAGTTTACAACCCTGAGCATAGGTATGACATCATACCAGAAGGACGGTTCACTCTCCATAGTACCTTCCAATGTTGAAGAACTGAATACAAGAGAGTTTTGCTGCAGTAGGAGCAAGCAATGAGGTTCTAAAACATTCCATAACATTCCATGATAATGAATCTCATTACCTATTCCTAGCACAAAGTTTTGCTGAGGCCTAGGCAGATCCATCAAGTCCACAGAAAGCTGTCTGTTGCTACAGCTTTACCTGTATGGAGCACTGGTACTGCAGGCAGGCTCATCTGCCTGCACTACCAGTGTTATCACATAGATGGCGTTGTATGTCCCACTGACAGTGTTGCATGGCAGCACCACCTGTATGAGAGATGGGAGAATGCATGACAGACAGACAGACATGCATGCATGCATTATCAACTTCAAAACAATGGAATGCACAAACAGTGGGTCCAGCTAGAGATGTTGATGCAACATTTTTTGCATGCACACTCCCAAATGCCCCTCTCACTGCCTCCCATTGTGTAGCAGTGCAGCTCCACTCAGTTTAATTTCTCTAAGTCTTTTGCTTTTCTAATACTATGATGGGGAATAGATCCCATTCCTAACTCAAAGTATAATTAAAGTTCATGAAATTAGTATTGTTTCAATCTTTGATGTTAGTCAAAAGTGCTGTTCATAACACCTGCAATGTGCCCAGAACTGACTCTGTCTGCAATTTATATGGAGTTGCATGTATTGGTAGCATATCTAAATAAATATTTTTTTATGAAACCCATTGCTCCTACTGGGACTGTGTGGGTATCCTTCTTCCACATTGCCCTCATTTCTGCCTGCAAATCCTGGCATGTTATGACTTTCTCCCTCTCTCTCTCTCTCTCTCTCTCTCTGTATGTAAGACACTGTAATTACTGGGTGTAGCAATTTCAATGATCAATGCTACTTTTGTATTCTTTTCATGGAGTACAATATCTGTTTTTCTCACATCTATTTTTTGAACTGTTGGTAATGGGTGAGCCAGGATAATATGAGATATAAATGTCATCGTTCTCTAAAATACTTTGTGGATCACTGAACCCTAAGCCTAATGTTTCCAATGTTTCTCTACTACTTCAATATTATAATGTTTGCACAATCCCCAGTGCAACAGTCTTGGCGCAATACCTATCATATTATCCTGTATGTGAGACATGATACAGCAGTAAGTGTAGCGCCTCACAAATACTGGCTGCAGTACCAAGTGCCTCTTACAGATGGAGCTATAGAGGTTCCACAACAGCCTGTTTGCTTCAACAGGCTACACTGTTGTTTCTGAGTTTTACCTCAGGGTGCATCGCAAATGTAAAACTTGGAATTGTTGCAGAATTTGAAGCCCAATTCACTTTTTGGATTCAGGAGTAGGGCATAGGCATCCCTCATTAACACACACCAAATGATGATAGACAGAGCCCTTGTTTATGGAGTCGGACAAGGAGTGACTGTTCACTATAACTACTCCAATCCTAATTCCTTTTAGAATCCTAGAACCAAAAAGCAGTGATATTAAAGGCTTTCACTGACAGCAAAACTCTAACTAGCGCTATTTGTTTCAGTATTTATAAATAGTATTTTTGTCATGAATCTATATACTCTGCACTTATATTGTCTTCTTACTGGATATCTTTAAATATTTACGCTCAGCAGTCTCTCGCCTTTCATTATGTGTTATCCACGTTGTTCCATCTCTGTCTCCATCAGAGACAGCTCTACAGTAAGACAAACAAATTCTTTCAGTTCTACTTGTAAAGCAGCTAACAATATACAACTCTGAGTGCATCCTTTTTTAAAACAGTCTTGTACTATATCATTCAGTCCATATGCTCCCTGAATACCCCTTCTTCAGCTTCTGTACTTTAATTCCACTATATTCTAAAATGGCATATAATAATGAAAGAATTTGAAATTGTTCTGACCTTTTTTGTGTCTAAACTTTAGGGAGTCTCCACTTTTTTCAGTAGCACTCTGATATATACATTTACAATAACCTTAAACCTTTGAGATTTCAGCTGGTAAAATTTCTTTCATTAATTTAATGTCCTAGAACCTGTCCATTCACTTATAATAAAGTATATGAAGTTAAGGAATTATATTCCTGAAAGTATTTTAATGCATCATCTATACATACAAAACTGTTCTGCTTCAGTAGTAAGTCTTTTAACTAAAGTGTGAGATTCAAACTAAGTTGTCTTAATTTCATCATACACCTTCACAATGTTTATTCTAACCACATCACAGATGTACTTTCAGCCTCAATATCTGTTTATTTAACTTCAGCTTAAGTGTATTTGAATTTTGTAACTGCAATTTCTGTAACTCTTCCTTATTAGCTGGTTTACAGGTAGGTTACATCTACTCTGTTTTCACACTGCAGTTGTCTGATTTATTACTTGAGATGTTATCATTTTGCAGCAGCAACAGTTACCCAAAATAAATATCAATATAAAAAACTCTGTAACTAATAATAAAATAAATGACTCCTGTCAGCAGTAAAATTAATTAATTATAATACAAAAAAAGTTAAATTATTCTTCAGATTTCTATTACAAAATTTGCACACCTGAATTTTTCATGTTACATTATTAAACACACACAAAAGTAAGAAAAAAAGGGGCAAACACCAGCTCCTTGCTATTCATTTAAGTTCTAAACCCGACTCTTCTCCTTGAACAAGTTGGTTTTCCATATGTCTTTTCATCCTAGAGAGGTGCTGTCATTAACACATAACACCTTTCACAGTATGCGCATTAATATCGTATACAGAGTGCTGAGAAACTTTGAGTATGATTCCTTCCTATGTCCATGTGTGCTTACACCAGGTACTCTGGTTTCTCCTTATCTACCTACCTATCAAATGTACAATAAAACAAATTCCTTAGTGTCGCCAGAGGAAGTTCATTCTACAACAATATAAATCAAAATAAAAAAGACGAAAATGTCATCTTTGCAGCCACCATCCTGGCATTGTGGGCTTCAAAGAGATTACACCATTCAATCCTGGGGGGTGGTCTGCTTGCAAGTCAGCTATCCACCTTTTCTCTATTATTTCTGTTTTATTTACAATATCTCCACCTCTCAAGTCATCCAGTGTTAATTTCAATGCCATAAATTTGCTTTAACACCAAATTCCTTGCTATTCTTAACTCCCATGCTCCCAGCTGCTCTAATAGAACCAAAGTTAATATTGTACTGTGGCTTTCTAAAGATACCAATACCAAAATTTCACTCAGAAACAAAGCATGGGGCACCTACCGAAAAACAAAAGCCCCACTTGATCAACTAAGATTCAGACAGCTAAGGAATGACACCAAAAAATCCATAACATTAGACAAAAAGAACTACTACTACTACTACCATCTACTGCAAAAACACCAAAACAAACCTCAAATGTTCTGGCCAGGAATAAACAAACTACTCCACCCAGGCCAAACCGCCACTCTGTCCCCCTCAGCTTCCCAACAAAAAGACCCAGTGGACATTGTTAATAACTTCAACAGCTTCTTCACAGAGACTATCCTGTCTCTAGCCAGCCAACTCTCTCCCAATGGCTCTAATTCTAATGCAACCACACCCAGTACCCAAACATATTTCACCTTCCAACCTATTCCTACTCAACTTATTCATGCCCTACTTGAGAAACTAAGACCCACCACCCTGGCTGCTGATGTCCTCCCAGCAGACTATCTGCAAAAGGCTGCTGACACTATAGCATACCACATCTCAATCTTGATCAACAGAGCTATATCTGAAGCTACTGTACCTGCTATATGGAAAATCTCCCATATCATACCTCTCCATAAAGGAGGCAGTTCCACTGAACTGTCAAACTTTAGATCCATAGCTATTCTGTCACCTCTAGCTGTAATTATGGAAACGTGTGTTCACATGCAGCTCATGCACTACCTCACACAGAACAAGCTGTTGTCCAACTTTCAGCATGGCTTTAAGTCACACCACAGTACTACTTCTGCCCACCTCTCTTTCTCTAACGTCATTAACCACAACCACAATAATATCAAACTATCCTCAGCACTCTTTCTAGATCTATCCAAGGCTTTTGACATGGTTGACCACAAAATGCTTATAAATCCCTTAAAGGCCTTCTCCTTAAACAACCATGCACTCCAATGGTTCCAATCCTACCTGCAAGGCAGGCAACAGGCAGTCCTATGGCAGGACAAGCTATCATCTCGCCTACCCATCACATTAGGAGTCCCCCAGGGCTCAATACTAAGACCCCTTCTTTTCTCCATCTTTATCAATGACCTTCATTCAGTCATCCCAGATGCTACCTGCATCCAATATGTGGATGACTCCACCTTGATTTGTTCTGACACCTTACCAGCTACTCTATTCACATTAACCCAAAATAGCTTCAATACAGTGGAAAAATGGCTCTCCAGTCAACATATAATCCTAAACCCCAACAAAACTAAGCTGCTCGCCTTCTCCCCCACACGCAATCCTTTAGCATAACTGCTAACAATGGGACTATTATCTCCCCAAAAGCCAAAACTAAACTATTGGGTGTAATAGTTGATAACAACCTGAAGTTTGATGCACATATCAATCAAACTATAAAAACCATTAATAAAAAACTTGGCTCTCTTTACAGAATCAAACCTTTCCTTATCCCACTTGCTAGAACTTCAATTGCCCATTCCCATCTACTATCAACTCTTCTGTACACCTCACCTCTATTCTCCAACTTAAACAAAACAGATCTTAGTAAACTATCATCCTGCTGTAACCAAATTGCCAGATTTGCTACTGGTACAGCCTACCGGACACACCACTGTCACAACCTAAATCACCTAGGATGGCTTGAACTTCCTAGCCTACTGCAGTTCAACCAACTAACAGTGGCACATAAAGTCCTTTACCAACCAGAAAATACACCTGCACTAAAAAATATTATCAGCCCGTACATCAGCACCCGGCCACTGCTATCATCCACTAGACGCCGAGTTCAAACATACAAATCCAACTACTCAGCTGGGGACTCTCTGTTTGACAACTCTGTTGGAAAAACATGGAACAGACTCCCAGATGACTTGACCCTAGAGCCCTCACTAACTCAATTCAAAAACAAACTCAAGAAATACTTCAAAACTCATTGGTTATGTCCTTGCACTAACCTCGACTAGTGACCTATCTATTTCTTAGGTGCCTTACCTTCAACTACTTCTAACTTTTTCTACCACTCCATTTCAGGAAGGGTCACTTGTATAACTGCTGCTCAATGTGTCTTAAACCTGAATGTAATGTTATGTATATATAACTTTGAAAGTAATGTTATATTTTTTAAAATGTTTTATAATAAGTTAGTAGTATATGTGCTAAATGCTGGTATTGCTTATGACTGTAATCTGCTTGAAACTAGCATTTACTAAATGTCCAATGTGTATTATTATCTTGGAGCTTTTCTCCCCAGGCTTCAGCTGAAAATGGACATATATCCAGTTGGACTATCCTGGTCAACAAATGTAAAATAAAATAAATAAAATAAAATCTGTGCCCTGGATTTGATATTATGTGTTGTGCGAGTGCATTACTTTTATTTTTATTTCTTATATCACTTAAACGACAGAGAATCCATTCCTTGAAGCATCTGTCTTGCCAGCATAAAACCCTGACAGGAAGTACAGCTGGTTAGGTATATCAAGTTCTTGCTATTGCAATCCACATAATTATTCAACCTACAGGTCCTATTTGTGATGGAATATATGAATGAATTATTGCTGTTAATAAATGTACAAGGTTTGGATTTCCTGCTTGAGAAAGTGCCCTTTCTGACACTAGTATGGTTTTGAACATTCACATTTTTATATCAAAGTAACTTCTTCAAGTTCTTCTTATTTTTAAAACAGAAGTGTGGAGTCTCACCTACTACTCTCTTCAAATTTTCATCCATGATCAGAATATGCCAATTCTTTCTTACAATACCATGTCTCAGGAATATTACTAATGTATGTCAGTAAACAGCTGAGGTAACTTGTTTCTTCTGCACCATCCAAATCGGTTGAAGTCTCATCATCCAATCTCCTCCTCTTAGAGAAGTAGGGTCATTCCTCAGTTCTTCTCAGTTCTTGTCTCTCTCTCTCACAGTGTCGCTCATGTCCCTGTCCTTCTAGCCTTTTACTTTAAAACATTCCAGGAGCTGTTTAAATTTATACTCAAATGGCATATTCTGAACATGGATGAAGATTTGAAGAGAGTGGTAGGCAAGAATCCACACTTCTGTTTTTAAAAATAAGAAGAACTTGAAGAGGTTACTTTGTTATAAAAATGGGAATCTTCAAAATCATATGAGAGTCAGGAAGAGCACTTTCCTATGCAGGAAATGCAAGGCTTATACTTTTATTAACAGCAATAATTCATTCATACATCCCATCACAAATAGGACCTGTAGGTTGAATAATTATGCAGACTGTAATAGCAAGAACTTGATATACCTGACCAGCTGTACTTCCTGTCAGAGTTTTTATGTTGGTAAGACAAAAATATCCTTCAAGGAATGGATACTCCATCATTTAAGTGATATAAGAAATAAAAATAAAAACAATGCACTCTCACAACACAAAATATTAAATCTAGGGTACAAATTTTATTTCATGGCACTGGGATTAATACTGGATGACTTGAGAGGTGGAGATATTGTAAATAACACAGAAATAATAGAGAAAAGGTAAATAGCTGACTTGCAAGCTGACCAACTCCCGGGATGGAATGGTATAATCCCTTTGAAGCCCATACTGTGAGGGTAGCAGCTGCAAAGATGACATTTCATTGGCTGATTACATCTTGGAAAAGAGGAAATGATTACCTGTTATTTAGGATATGAAGGAGGCCTTAAAATGCTGAAAGCGCTCATCCAGGATTTTACCTTTTATTATTTTTTATAGTGTTTTAGCAATAAATCTTCTCTGTGGTGGCATCTCGTCTTTTTGATTTTGATACATACCAAATGTATGCTGTCAGTGAAGAAACTGCCCATAGGTGTGTGTGTGTGTGTGTGCGTGTGCGTGTGTGTGTGTGTGTGTGTGTGTGTGTGTGTGTGTGTGTGTGTGTGTGTGTGTGTGTGTGTGTATGTATGTATGTGTATATATATATATATATATATGTATATATATATATATATATATATATATATATATATATATATATATATATATATATATATATATATATATATATATATAGATAACTAAATATATATAGATAACGTGCATAGGTGTGTGTGTGTGTGTGTGTGTGTGTGTGTGTGTGTGTGTGTGTGTGTGTGTGTGTGTGGATACAGTACACCTGCCTTATCTGTGGATTTTGCAACTGCGGGTTCAGCTATTTGCAGTTTGAAATAGCAAAGCGTATCATGAGACTCGTGAACTTATGCATGCGCACCTGATTTTCTTTTGCTCATATTGATGTTACATGCTCCACTACTGTTTGTCTGTGTGAATTACACCAAGAAAATCACCAGCAGAACAAATGGAAATCACACTGTTTTTATTATTACCAGGTTGAGTGCTTTCATCAATAAAATTTGACTTCATCAGAACAGGAGGTACAAGCAGCCAAGTTTTTAAATACACCAAAAACTTAATCAATAGGTTGAATTCACACCAATCACTTTCATCTCACTTGAATAAATTAATAAATAATTACTAATTGCCATTCTTATTTAAAGTGAAAAAACATATATACTAAACTTTATATTAACAATTTCATTTAAAACTATTTATTAAAAAAACTTATACGATCTACCTATAATAAAAATGCCAACTTTAAAAATGGTACAAATGTCAAAGTTATTTTATATTATATATTATATTTTCGCAGCTTTTTCTTTTAAGGCTGGTACAATAGAAATAAAATCATTCAAACCATGGTACAGGTTGGCAGCCAACCTCAATTGCCACATAAGTTCTCTTTTGTTCAAATATTCTTCCAATCCCCACCCCTGGGGTTTCTTTGAATGACATCCAGGGTACCAAATTTAAAACCAGAAAAGTTATTGCATACTTTACTGTACCTGTACAGGGCATTAGTTTCCTTTTCATTCTTTATTTCATACAAATGTTTATAAATCCTGGACTTCAAAGCTCTCTTGGTCTTTCCAACATAAAACCCCACACAGGTGTTGCACTTAGCCAAATATGCTAACTTATTATTGAGGCAATTGCCTTTCTTGAAAAATACTGTATCCTTGGTCCTATTGTCTAAAACCACACTGTTTGCCTGTAAAATGAAGCTGCATTGTGAGCAGCGGCCACAGGCTTTGGTGCAATCATTTTTCTTGTTACTTCTAAAGGTTGAACTACCTTCTAAGGTTAACTTCAAGTTGCGGCCTACTTTGGTTGAAAACAAAGGTTTATCATCCACTGACTGAAATATATTATTGTCAGTTCTAAAAATACTCCAGTTCTTGTTAAGAATGTTCTTTATTTCACTATATAATGGGCTGTATTGTATAACGCAAGCTTGTGTAAAATTACCAGATGGTTCAACCTTTTTTTCTATTATCAATATTCTGAGTTTCAGAAAGGTCTCTACCTAATAGTGGTTTGTACTTTGAGCCCCAGTGATCAAGAATTTCTTGCAGAATATTTTCCACCAACTCGGTGGGATAACCTCTCTCTGCAAACATGTTGGTTAAACCTTTAAATTCCTGAACAACATCCTCCCTATGATAAGTCATCCGAGCAATCCTAATGGCCTGCCCTTTAACAATACTTCTTTTCTGAAAAAGGGGGTGGTGGCTATTAAAATGAAGATATGCATTACAAAAAGTGTTCTTTCTGTATACCTTAGATTTAAAACCTTCTTTATCTTTAACTATAGTAGTGTCCAGGTAATGTAACTCACTGTCATGAAATTCAAAAGTGAATTTCAAAAAATTTGTAGTACTATTTATTCAATAAAAAACGGAATTTTGCCTTTATCTCCCTTCCATAATATATATATATATATATATATATATATATATATATATATATATATATATATATATATATATATATATCATCCAAGAGCCTACTATATAATAAAATGTTAGAATAGTAACTACTTCGAAAAATATATTCCAGCTCCCACCCCAACAACATGATGTTGGCATATACAGGGGCACAGACTGCCCCCATAGCAACCCTTTTTATCTGTTGATAGTACTGACCATCAAAAAATATGTAGTTATTATCCAAAACCAAGGCCATAATCTCACAAACAAGATTGACCTGTTCAGGGGACAAATTAGAACAAACAAACAACATATCTTCAAAATATTCAAACCCCTCTTTCCTGGGAATACAGGAAAACAAATCATGAACATCAATAGTCTGAAAACTGACCTCTGAAGACCAGAGGTCCGGTTTAATTTGACTTAAGAATTCCCAAGAATCTTTGATAAGGTGAGGTATCCCCTCCACAACATGTTTAACCATTTTGTCCACAAATACTGCCAAATTATGAGTTTTCAATCCTCCCACCACCACAATAGGCCTAAAAAGAGGCACCAAAATATATTTGTGGACCTTGGGGATACCAAATAACCCTGGCACTTTAGGGAAGGAATTCAAAAGAAAATCATAAGTTTCCTGACTAATCCTCTGCTCTAAGATATATTCCTCTAGAAAGCTGTCTATACATTGGTAGGAAATGTTAATTTGGTTCTTGGATACCTGCAAATAGTTTTCCTCATTGAACAAGATGGTTTGCATAGTACTATTGTAATCTTCAGTGTTAAAAATCACAATTCTACCACCCTTGTCTGGAGTCATTATACGAGTATGTTTATCTTGTCTCAATTCATACACTAAATCCCTCTCTTTCTGATTCAAATTGTGGTAAACTTTCTTATTATTAGCCCACAGTTTATAAATATCTTCCTTAACCACTTTTTCAAAAGTGGCTATCAATGGAGGGGGGGGGGGTTGTAAACACTACTTTTCTTAAAAAGTGAAGATGTAATATCTGCACTACCTCCTTTGTTCTTTGAAAATAAAACCCGAAAGTTTAACTTCCTTGTATACAGTTGCACATCGAGTAGAGGTTCTGCTATATCAGGAATTCTAGTGGGAACAAATTTAAAACCTTTAGAGAAAAGGGAAAAAAATCTTCGCAAATAACCCTGTCAGTATAATTATAAATATTAAAAGCTTGAGAAGTGTGAATAATTTTGGGGTGGGCATCATCTAATACTTGCCCCTGCCCCTCCCTCTGAAAAAATTGCCCCTTCCGGGATAAAAGGTTGAATTGTAGTAATGCTGAGCTCCCTGTTGTCTGTTCGCTATTCTTTCTGAGCGTCTCAGGGGTGGAAAATCCCCCTGTTCAGGATATTCTTCAATAGATGGATTATCAAGATGGGCCCCACCCTCACTTTCATGAAATTCAGAATAAACACCTCCTTCATTGAAATAGTGTTTGGGTCCTCTGGGTTTCCGGATCTTGCCTATCCATAACTAGTCTACTGGTAGGATAAACTGTATTAAACTGATACTGCCTGATATCCCTATCTAATTTTCTCTTCTTTTTAAAAAAAAAGTGGATAAAATGGTTAAACATGTTGTGGAGGGGATACCTCACCTTATCAAAGATTCTTGGGAATTCTTAAGTCAAATTAAACCGGACCTCTGGTCTTTAGGGGTCAGTTTTCTGACTATTGATGTCCATGATTTGTTTTCCTATATTCCCAGGAAAGAGGGGTTTGAATATTTTGAAGAGATGTTGTTTGTTTGTTCTAATTTGTCCCTTGAACAGGTCAAGCTTGTTTGTGAGATTATGGCCTTGGTTTTAGATAATAACTACATATTTTTTTGAAGGTCAGTACTATCAACAGATAAAAAGGGTTGCTATGAAGGCAGTCTGTGCCCCTGTATATGCCAACATTGTGTTGTTGGGGTGGGAGATGGAATATATTTTTCGAAGAAATTGCTATTCTGACATTTTATTATATAGTAGGTTCTTGGATGATATTTTTATTTTATGGAAGAGAGATAAAGGCAAAATTCTGGGTTTTCGTGAATATTTAAATAGTACTACAAGTTTTTTGAAATTCACTTTTGAATTTCATGACATTGAGATACATTACCTGTACAATACTATAGATAAAGATAAAGAAGGCTTTAAATCTAAGGTATACAGGAAGAACACTTTTTGTAATGCATATCTTCATTTTAATAGCCACCACCCCCTTTTCAGAAAAGAAGTATTGTTAAAGGGCAGGCCATTAGAATTGCTTGGATGACTTATCATAAGGAGGATGTTGTTCAGGAATTTAAAGGTTTAACCAACATGTTTGCAGAGACAGGTTATCCCACCGAGTTGGTGGAAAATATTCTGCAAGAAATTCTTGATCACTGGGGTCAAAGTACAAACCACTACTGGGTAGAGACCTTCTGAAACCCAGAATAGTGATAATAGAAAAAAGATTGAACCATCTGGTAATTTTACAAAAGCTTGCATTATACAATACAGCCCATTATATAGTGAAATAAAGAACATTCTTAACAAGAACTGGAGTATTTTTAGAACTGACAATAACATATTTCAGGCAGTGGGTGATAAACCTTAGTTTTCAACCAAAGTAGGCCGCAACTTGAAGTTAACCTTAGAAGGTAGTTCAACCTTTAGAAGTAACAAGAAAAATGATTGCACCAAAGCCTGTGGATGCTGCTCACAATGCAGCTTCATTTTACAGGCAAACAGTGTGGTTTTAGACAATAGGACCAGGGATACAGTGTTTTTCAAGAAAGGCAATTGCCTCATGAATAAGTTAGTATATTTGGCTAAGTGCAACACCTGTGTGGGGTTTTATGTTGGAAAGACCAAGAGGGCTTTCAAGTCCAGGATTTATGAACATTTGTGCATACTATATGCTACCTTAGCCAGGATACCCAGCAGCCATTATCTCCCCTCTCTATCCCCTAGCATTTAGATCCTTTATCACTTCTGTGCTGTCTCCTGAAACTATTCCTTAAGAGCCTTCCCTAACCCTGATATATCTCTCTGCTCACTTGCCTCTGTTGTTATTACTCTAACAGACCACTAGATGGCATTCTAAACTAGGACAGTACGTAACTCTACCATTCTTCCCTGATCTCCATAGTTTTTTAATGTTTCTGTCCTAGGCTTGTGAACTGTCTTTCTGCCCTATCTCTACCTGCTACTCACTGCTTACTTTGCTTTGCTACTACTTACCTTCACGACCAATATTACCTATCCCCCTTGACCTACCCTGTCTCAACTAAGGAACTCAGTACTCAACTGCTTACTGTTAGTTTTTGGCTGACTGGCTCACTTACCTGTCTGAACCCGCTCCATTCGCCCTACGGGCTCACTCTGCTCCCCTACCCTGCCCCCAATTCTCACCCACCCCAGCACATCTACATTTATACCTAACAAACTCCTCCTACCAAACCGACTATCCAATCACAGTCCTCTTCCAATTACCCCTCGCCTGTTCTCTAATCAGAGAACACTCCACCTCTCTTTCCCCTCCCACTACTACTCCTACCACTACAATTTTCCTATACCCCTATACACTCATTCTTCCATTATCCTTGCCTACAATATCTAACTCTCTCCATTCACTTCTAGACCTTCCCTTCTCAACTAGCATTCCACATTATTCTTATCTTCACTGTACATTACCCTACCCTATCCTAACATGCCCTACCAACTCCCCTTAACTATTCAACTCCCTAGCTCCCTTCTCATCTTACTAATACCTCTGTATCTTGCTACTTCTTACTCCCATAATGCTCCTCCATTCCTCCCTCCTACTCAAACTATCCCTAACCCCCAACCACAACCTCTCCAACTCCCTCACTTTCACTCCATATCCTCCTCCCTTATTCCACCCAACCTATTGCATCTTCTTCATCCCAAACTATTCTATACCTCAACTAAAACTCTCTCTCTGAAACTTCTGCTAAACCCTAACAAATACCTACTATGCAAACCTTACAGACCAAAACTTATCACCTACGATGTCCTAGCCTTATCTGGAGACATTCATCCTAACCCTGGCCCTTGCCTCAGCACAAACTATTCCATCCCTCCACCCTCTTCCTCACCTACAACAAATAACACTTCCCACCCTTTCTCTTCTCCTCCCACTTCCCCCCTTAGGACTATGAAGATCTTCACTATCAATGCCCAGAGCCTTAACAACAAATGTCACCATGTACAAGCCTGGATTAATCACAATCAACCCGACATCCTAGCCATCTCTGAAACTTGGCTAAAACCCCATATCACTGACTCTGAAATATTACCTCCTGGTTACCATATCCTCAGAAGTGACCGTTTAAACACAAAAGGTGGAGGCTCTGCTCTAATTTACTCCAATTTTCTCTCTCTAAATCCTCTTCAAATCCCTACCCCTAATTTCAAAAATTCTGAAATCATAGCAAGCCTTCTCAGATTAAATAAACATAAAAATATCTGTTTCATTTCCTTATACATCTCCCCAGGCAACAATATCTCCACCCTTGAAGATATTCTATACTGGGCCTCAACTCAATTAAAATATGAAACTTATATTCTAGGCGATGTCAATATCGACTGGAATAAAATTAACACACCATCCTCCTCACTTTCCATTAATCTTCTAAACTTCACCCAAGTAATCCCTTCAACTACTCGCCCTAACAAAAATCACCCCCCAGGGTCCATCTTAGAATGGATTCTAGACTCCCATCCAAACAAAATCACTCTCTGTGGCACTATCCCTGACACCTTCAGTGACCATCCCCCTGCCTTCATCCATCGATCAAGTAGCTCCATCCAACACCAACATCTCTACATTCAAACGCGTAACCTCAGCAACTTCAACCCCTTAATTTTTTCTAACATCTTTAAACAAATTAACTGGCAACCTCTAAATACCCTCCCACTCGACAATGCTGGAGCATTTTAACTCTATCTTCCTAGATACTCTTAACTCCCTAGACCCCCTAAGAAATAAGCAAATCAAAACTAATTCGGCACCATGGCTGACCAAAGAAACTAAACAAATTATGCATCACAGAGACAAATCCTGGAAGCTCTATCAGAAAAATAAATTGTCTTCTACCTTACTCCTATATATCCAACTCCACAACCAAGTAAAAAACTTATTACCAAGGACAAAAAAAACTACTATAATAAACTCCAGTCCAATAACAATAAAAACCCAAAACAATTCTGGAAATCAGTCAACTCCCTACTTCATCCCGGATCTCAAAACAACCCTTGCCCTGACCCTAATCTATCCGACAGTGAACTGAGCTCCCACTTCAATACCTTCTTTACTGAATCCATAGCTAAGCTAACCAAAACATTCCCTAATAACAACCCACCTAACTCCCTTTTCACTTCACCCAACAACCCAAACAACAATCCCCTCAATTTCCATCTCAAACCTGTTTCCACCACTTTTATAAAAAAGCTTCTATCCAAGCTAAAGCCATGCTCTAATGCCCCTGACAACATTCCCGCTTCCTTCCTCAAACATGCAGCTGAAGGTATCGCTCTCCCAATTAGTATTCTGATTAATAGATACTTAAATGAGTCATACATACCAAAACTCTGGTGTTCAGCCTACATCCTACCTCTTCACAAAGGAGGCAAAAACACCACTATTTCTAACTTCCGCCCCATTGCCCTACTCTCTCCAATATCTAAAATTCTAGAAAAATGTGTCCACCACCATCTTTTACCTTATCTAATTCAAAATCACCTCCTAACACCCACCCAGCATGGCTTCCGTCCTGGCCACAGTACCATAACTGCCCTACTATCCTTCCTAGAAACTGTCAGTCAAGCACGAGACTCTGGACTCATTGTATCCACAGTACTGCTAGATCTTTCAAAAGCCTTTGACACCATCTCCCACACTCACCTTCTTCATCATCTGGATAATCTCAGTCTCTCCACAAATACTCTTTCCTGGTTCTCCAGTTACCTATCTGATAGATCTCAAGCAGTCAAATGGAATAACCCCTTTTCTTCCTTCTTGCCTACACCTACTGGCCTTCCTCAGGGGTCCATCCTTGGACCCATGCTTTTCAACATCTTTATAAATAACCTTCACACCTTCATCCCTGACACCACAGTCATCCAATATGCTGATGACTCTATCTTGGTCTGCTCTGCCCCAAACTTTCCTGAACTACTGACCAAAACCCAATTAGCCTTTACCACTACAGATAACTGGATGCACCAAAACCACCTTTCTCTCAACTCCAATAAATCCAAAATACTAATTTTTCTCCCCTCCAAGGTTTCCTCTTTGGACAAAAACACTTTCAATGTCCTAAGCCAAACTAACACTGCCATTGAAGTGGTCCCCTCTGCAAAACTCCTTGACATTACCATAGATGAACACCTCAAATTTGATCTTCACGTACAACAAAACATAAAGAAAACCTACCAAAAGCTAGGTATGCTATATAGGAACAATCACTTTCTTTCCATCTCCACTAGGCATACCCTGGCAACCACCTACCTCCTACCTTCCCTTCTATATGGAGCCCCTCTTCTAACCAATTTGTCTGTTACCAAGACCTCTAAGCTCGAAGCTTGCTATAATAAGATCTCTAAATTTGCCACCAAATCCAAAACATCAACTCACCACTGCCTCAGCCTTCACTCTCTGAACTGGTTAGAACTCCCTAACCACCTAGACTATCTACAACTAACCACTGCTCACAAACTGATATTCTCCCCTGATAAATGCCCAGCCTTAAAGGACATCCTTCCTCCATACATCCCTAACAGATCACTGAGATCTGAACACCAAAACCTAATCTCCATTCTTAAACCCAAATGACCCGCTGGCCAGCTTTTACTCTCCTTTTCTCTGGGTAAGAAATGGAACTCTCTGCCTCCTTCACTTAGGACTGTACCCAACACTGAATCCTTCAAAACTCAACTTTTAAAAATGGAACTCTCTGCCTCCTTCACTTAGGACTGTACCCAACACTGAATCCTTCAAAACTCAATTTTTAAAAATGGAACTCTCAGCCTCCTTCACTTAGGACTATACCCAACACTGAATCCTTCAAAACTCAACTTTTTCTTCACCTATCTTCCAAATGGAAATGCTCCTGCTTTCACCCCACTTAAATTCTAGGGACTCCCCACTAAGCTCTCCTCACCCCCACTCCACTATACTCTCACACTTATTCTTATTTCTCAAAAAATCTAGAACTGGCAGACTTTAATTGAGTCCAAGCATGTAAATATTGTTTCATCAAAAAAAAAACCCACTATGTCGTCAAGTTGTTAAACTGTCTCATAATGTATATTACACTCTGCAACTCTCGAATGTATAAACCCTACTCTTGTATTTAACTTTGTAACCCTTATTTTCTATTTTGCAACCTATATTGTATGGTATTTCACTTTGCAATCTTTATTTGCATTTTGTAACCTATATTGTATTATACTGTTCATGGAGCTTTTCTCCCCGGGCCTCCACTGAAAATGGGCACTTCTTAGCCCAGTGGATTTCCCCGGTAATCAAACTGAAAATAAATAAATAAATAAATAAATAAAAAATGAAAAGGAAACTAATGCCCTGTACAGGTACAGTAAAGTATGCAATAACGTTTCTGGTTTTAAATTTGGTATCCTGGATGTCATTCAAATAAATCCCAGGGGTGGGGAATGGAAGAATATTTGAGCAAAAGAGAACTTATGTGTCAATTGAGGTTGGCTGCCAACCTGTACCATGGTTTGAATGATTTTATTTCTATTGTACCAGCCTTAAAAGAAAAAGCTGCAAAAATATAATATATAATATAAAATAACTTTGACATTTGTACCATTTTTAAAGTTGGCATTTTTATTATAGATAGATCGTATACGTTTTTTTAATAAATAGTTTTAAATGAAATGGTTAATATAAAGTTTAGTATATATGTTTTTTCACTTTAAATAAGAATGGCAATTAGTAATTATTTATTCATTTATTCAAGTGGGATGGAAGTGATTGGTGTGAATTCCACCTATTGATCAAGTTTTTGGTGTACTTAAAAACTTGGCTGCTTGTACCTCTTGTTCTGATGAAGTCAAATTTTATTGATGAAAGCACTTAACCTGGTAATAATAAAAACAGTGTGATTTCCATTTGTCCTGCTGGTGATTTTTTTGGTGTAATTGTTGGTCTTTGCACCAGTTTTGCCACCATTCTGGTTCCTTGTCTGTGTGAATTACAAATATTTTTATTCAAGTAAATAGCTTCTAAACCCAAGAGAAGATGTGAAGTGCTAACCATTAGTGAAAAAGTGAAAATCTTCAATATGATCGAAATAAAAAAATCTTTTGTGGAGATTACCAAGCTGTATGGAAAAAAATAAGTCTTTGATATATGAAGTGTGGAAGGCGGTAGCCGAATTAAAGCATTTACTGTGTTTCTGTACCTAATTTCTGCTACTTTGTAAAAAAAAAAAATCCTTGTTTCCCACCTTACTGAATTAGAATAGTCCAGTCTTCAGGTATTGCTGATCTCTGGGCTGTCTCATAGTTCCTGTGTTGCCCATATCCTTATTTGGATAGGAGGAAGCTTCTTTGTTCACCAGTGAGAGTGGGGAGCTCTGAGTAGCCTATCTGTCCCTTGAGGAGTGGTTCCAGCCCAGTGACCTGTAGCTTATTGGCCGTTTTGGGCCATTTCCTATCTCTTTCTAACCCCCTGCTTTAAAGACAGCTTTAGTGCGCTTTTGCGCTTGTAATTTAAAGTTTGTCCTGTTTGTTGCATTTACCTGTTGAGGCTACACACTCAAGTGTGCTAGCCTGTGTTACATATTTATTGCATTTGTCTGCTGTTTGTTGCAAAAAAAGAAATTATCCTTGTTTCTCGTCTTTCCTGACCTAGAGTAGTCCAAATACAGGCTTTGCTGTATTCTGGACTTTTGGAAAGTTCCTGT
Organism: Protopterus annectens; assembly: GCF_019279795.1. NCBI lineage: Eukaryota > Metazoa > Chordata > Ceratodontiformes > Protopteridae > Protopterus > Protopterus annectens. The sequence continues at coordinate 917,615,434 of NC_056746.1, read as the reverse complement.
GTTGCCCATTTCCTTTCTTGGATAAAGGGAGGCTTCTTTGTTCACCAGTGGCAGTGGGGAGCTTGGAGCAGCCTATCTATCCCTGGAGGAGTGCTCCCAGCACAAGAATCTGGTAGTCTGTTTGTTGCAAAAAAGAAAAAAATATATCCTTGTTTCCCATCTTTCCTGAGCTAGAGTAGTCCAAATACAGGCTTTGCTGTATTCTGGACTTTTGGAAAGTTCCTGTGTTTCCCATTTCCTTTTTTGGATAAAGGGAGGCTTCTTTGATCACCAGTGGCAGTGGGGAGCTTGGAACAGCCTATCTATCCCTGGAGGAGTGTTCCCAGCACAAGAATCTGGTAGTCCATTGGCTGTTTTGGGCCAATTTTTAGCTCTTTCAAGTCCCCCTGTATAAAACCCACTTTGGCGCGGTTTTTGCGCTTGTTACTACTCAGCCAAGCTCCTTGTGGTCCTGCAGAGTGGTGCAAGCAGCAGAGAGGCTAAAAGAGCGACTGCTAACCTGATAAAAGTGTTTGTTTTCCTGTTACTACCTGGGTGACTGTCCGATCTAGCTAAACTGCAAGTATTTCTGCTTCTTGAACTGTTTTAAACTGTTTAAAGTCGTTTTTGCACCTGCACTTTTAAAGTTTGTCCTGTTTGTTGCTTTTACCTGTTGAGGCTACACACTCAAGTGCGCTAGCCTGTGTTACATATTTATTGCATTGTCCTGCTGTTTGTTGCAAAAAAAAATTATCCTTGTTTCCCGTCTTTCCTGACCTAGAGTAGTCCAAATACAGGCTTTGCTGTATTCTGGACTTTTGGAAAGTTCCTGTGTTGCCCATTTCCTTTCTTGGATAAAGGGAGGCTTCTTTGTTCACCAGTGGCAGTGGGGAGCTTGGAGCAGCCTATCTATCCCTGGAGGAGTGTTCTCAGCACAAGAATCTGGTAGTCTATTGGCCGTTTTGGGCCAATTTCTAGCTCTTTCAAGTCCCCCTGTATAAAACCCACTTTAGCGTGGCTTTGCGTGATTTTGCACATAGCGCAGCATCAGGCAGCGCCACTTAATTGGGTTTAAACCATTCTCGGCTCCACAAAGTCTGCTCTTCACTTTTTCCCCTTAGAACTGATCTAGTTCTCATAATAAACACCCTATTCCCACTCTAAAGCCTGGCACTTGCTCACTAAAGCAATTATATAAGTCAGCACTAAAAAATTAAAAGCACTACACCCTCACAAACTCCCCTTGAGTACTTTCTTCCCCATTGGCCCTTTTTTTCAATTATAAAGGAATTCCCAGTACTATTCTAGCATGTCCAAAGGTCAGTTGTCAATCTCCTGTCCGGTCCAGCTGGTGAATCTGGGAATCTTGAGGCAATGTTACAACTGCCTCATGTACACAGACAACCCTCTCCTCCCAACAAATTCCAACACATGTGAGAGATGCAACCATATAGCCAAACTGGAGGCTAAGCTCTCTCAACTCAGTACTGGCATAACCAGTCAGGAGGAGAAGGAAACCACACTCACTACAATTCCAGTCTCACATAGACCTACCATGACAGGAAACCAAACACATAAACACACAAAAACATACTCAGAGGCTCTAAATAAAAATCTGCCTAAGCAGCAAAGACCTCCAAAGCAGACACCCAAGCAACCGCTACCCCAAAACAAAACACATGCAACACATAGCTCACAAAGCCAGTGTGCCGAACAGTCACAGCCCTTAAGGCTAAACAACACATCTGATACACTTGTAATAGGTGACTCTATCGTCAGACACACTGACGTCCCACTCACCAGGCTGAACAAGGAGAAGGTCACGGTGAGCTGCCTGTCAGGCGCTAGGATCCCCCACATAACACAAGCACTCAGGTCACTCCAAGGCAAGTACAAATATGACTCAGTCATTGTCCATGCTGGTGTGAATGACCTGAGATGTACCTCCCTGGACTACATGAAAAGAGACATAGAGGAGCTCTCTGAGCATGTAGCCCAGGCCGGTATGACCCTGACCTTGAGTAGCATCTTACCCTCACCAAGAATTATGGCACAATATGAAGACAAGATGGTCAATTTCAACAATTGGCTTAAGTATTGGTGTCATTCAAAGGGGATCCAATGCCTGTCTGCCTGGGATGACATGCTCGACAAGCCACGATGCTTCGCTAGGGATGGCTTGCACCTGTCACCCCTGGGCTTTCAGATATTGGCAAAGGCTCTTGCCACCCCCATAGTGTCTTTTTTAGGCAAGGCTCAAAAGACAAACCCACCTCCATAGGTATCACAAGGGATAAGAAACTAAGAGTAATGCTACTCAATGCCAGAAGTCTAAATCTCAAGATGCACGCACTTGAAACTCTCCTTAGCATGGAGAACATTGATATCTGTGCAGTAACAGAAACCTTGTTCAAGGATCCCGAGAGCACCCCAGCACTACCAGGTTATACCTCATACCATGTTTTTCGGCCCCAAAACTTGGACCAAACCACAAAAGGAGGGGGAATATCAATATTCGTCAAAGATACCCACACCTCCAGGTTGGTGGCACAGCACGAAGCATCAGAGACTATCCATGTGCAACTAACAGTGGGTAAAACTGCCTTCCAGTTTATAGCCTGCTACAGACCACCCTCCCAAACCCAGGAACCCCACTCGGCCTTCCTGAGAACACTGGAAAATATGAAGGTCTCTCCAAACACCATTATATTGGGTGACTTCAACTACCCTAACATAGACTGGGAGCATTACTCTAGCTCCAACACCGTAGCCCAAAGGTTCCTAGAATTTATAAACTCAAATGCTATGGAACAACTTGTTGCCACTTCCACAAGAGGGGAAAACATACTGGACCTGATCATCACCAACATGGGGACTCTATGCTCCAGACCAGAAGTGTATCCCTCACTGGTAAGATCAGACCATAAACTAATCTCACTAGATATTCACATCCCGACCCCAGCCCCTGCCCAGAAAACCACAGTGAAAAACTTCTTTAAAGCAAATTTCACACTCCTCAAAACCGAGGTGGAATCCTTCAAAGCCCCCGGGCCTGTGGAAAATACGGCCCAGACCACAGAATCCTTTATAAACGCATTCTATGAACACCTTCAGGAATGCATGGATCATGCAATCCCAAATAAAGCCAAGACCCAATCCTCCAAAGTTAGGCGCCCTGTCTGGTGGACCCCAGCCATAAACAAACTATACAATAGAAGGAGGAAGCTACTACATGATAGAGCAAAATCCCAAAAAGGGAAGGCATCTCTGATCAGTATTAGCAAAAAACTACGGGCACTCATAAAATTGTCTAAGGCCAGCTTCGAGAGAAAAATTGCACAGGACACTAAGGATAATCACAAGGCTTTCTTTAGTTATGTTAGGAACCTGGGTGGGAATTCCCAGAACTGCTCAGAATTAGTCCAAAATGACAAAAAATACACCGAACCCACAGACATTGCCAACATCCTAGCTGACAGGATCAGCGCAAACTTCTCCCCCCCTTCCCCACCAAAAGGGCAAATATCTATCCCAGCAGAATGCTGCCCCCCTGACATCTCAGATGCTCAGGTAAGAGCCGCCCTCTCCAAAGCAAAAAAACAAAGCATCAATGGGACCAAACGGTGACCCGGGCTGCGTCCTACATGAACTCCAAGAAGAACTAAACCCAAACATAAAAGTGTTCAGTCTCAGCCTTACTACAGGATATGTACCCAAAGAGTGGCATACAGCAACAGTGGCCCCTCTCCACAAAGGTGGTGCCTCAACAGATCCTGGAAACTATCGCCCCATAAGCTTGACTAGCTTGGTCTGCAAAGCTATGGAAAGGATCATCATGGACCTCATAAATAAATATATTGGGGACCTACAGACACTGGATCCTACCCAGTTCGGCTTTGTTAAGGGCAGATCCTGCCTCTTAAACCTGGTCGATTTCTTTGAAACAGTCACCAAGGCCATTGACGAGGGGAAGGTGGTCCACACAGCCTACCTGGACCTTGCAAAAGCCTTCGATACAATACCCCACTCTGGCATTATAGATAAGCTCACCAGCTTAAATATAAATCCCTATGTCACTAGAAGGGTTGCAAACTGGCTCAAGGACAGAACCCACATGGTTAGAATTGCTGGAGCCATGTCAGACTCCAAACCAGTTACAAGTGGCATCCCACAAGGCTCAGTCCTGGGACCACTCTTGTTCAGTATATATTTCTCGGAGGTACAGGCTAACATGGAAGGACTTTGGCTGACCAAGTTCGCAGATGACTGCAAACTGGGTGCCATAATAGACTCTCCAGCCGACACAAGCATCCTACAAAAGGGCCTCATAGAAACAGACAACTGGTGCCAGAGCCATGGCCTCAAGCTAAACGCCAAAAAGTGTATAGTCATCCCCTTTGGCAAAAACAAAGTGCCCACAAATTACCACATAGGTGATAATCCATTAAGTATGGAAGAAGTAATTAGGGACCTGGGGACCCAAGTTGATAGCAATCTCTCATTTGACAACCACGTGGCCAAAGTGGTTAGAAAAACATTTTATATAGCCCACCTAATCATGAAGGGATTCACATCTAGATCAGGGGAGGTCATCGTGCCTCTTTACTCATCCCTCATCAGGCCCATAATTGAGTACAATGCCCCTTTTGGGATGTACCTTACCAGACACCTGCAGCAACTGGAAAGACTCCAAAAGTACCTCACCAAGAGGATCAAAGGGCTCAAACAGATGCCATATGCTGCCCGGTTAAAGAAACTCCAGCTCTACTCAGTGGCATACCGCCTGTTCAGAGGTGATCTGTGCCTGACGTATAAAGCCATGTCCAACCCGGAATTAATGGACATGCTGCACCTCAGAAAATCCAAATCCCATCGAGCTACGCGCTCGAGAGACTTGAACCTCAGCACTGAAATAAATAGGACATGCTGGAGGGACAGATTCATAACCCAGAGGCTCCCTTCACTCTGGAATAAAATCCCAGTCCAGGTTAGGCAGAATCCCTCATTGACTCTCTTCAAGAGGAATCTTGATGAGTGGATGGGAGATAGTAGGTTTACCCCGGGTATCACTTCTGTGTCACTGTTAGACAGAGGCACAGTATACTGACCTCGAAAAAGGGCATAGCAAACTTCATTTAAAATGGGTGGCGAAAGCCAAACACACTCTGGCTAGACTTATAAATGCCCTAGGGCAGATAGCCTAGTATGAACCTATGAACCTATAAAATTCATGCCAGTTTTTCTGTTGCACCCCAGTCCACAAAAGTTTTTGGTACAGTGCATAAGTTGCTACTCAAGGTAGAAAAATATTTGAATCTGTGGGTGGAAGATAAGATCAGAAAAGGGGTGTCTATTGATGGTAACACATTACAGGAAAAGGCATTGAACTTGTATGAAGACGTGGCCAAAAGACAAAATGGAAAAGGAAGGAACTAAGACATTTACAGCAAGCAAGGGTTGGTTACATAGATTCAAAATTAGGTCTAACCTAAAAAACAAAAATTACTGGAGAATCTGCATCTGCGTATGAGAGTGCTGCTGCTGCCAGGTTTCCAGCAGAGTTTTAAAAAGTCATTGAGGAGAAAAGTTATCATCCTAAGCAAGTTTTTGATTGTGACAAAACCAGCATCTTTTGGAAGAAGATGCCTGAGAGGACCTACATCCACAAAACTGTGAAACAAGCACCAGGCTTTAAAACATTTAAGGACAGATTTAACGCTGCTACTGTGTGCCAACTTGGCCAGTCATATGATCAAACCTGGTGTTGTTTACTAAGCAAAGAATCCACTTGCTCTAAAAAACAAAAACTGTCCGTCCAACTTTTGGCAACACAACTCCAAGGCGTGTTTCATGGCTGTGTTATTCATGGAATAATTTCATTGATGCTTTATTCCTGAAGTGAAGAAATACTTGGAGAAGGAAGAGTTACCATTTAAAGTGTTATTAATAACAGATAATGTGTCTTGTCACCCTAACTCACTTAGGATCAAAGATGAAAATGTCCAAGTGCGATTCTTATCACCAAACACAACCACTTTCCTTCAGCCACTCAACCAGGATATCATTAGATGCATCAAGGCCTCATATTCTCAGCAGGTATTCAAGATGATTCGTGCAAAGATTGATGCCTCCCCTAATATTGTAATTACTGACTTCTGGAAATCATTCACTTTTGCTAATGCAATTGTCTTCATTAAGGGAGCAATGAGTGCATTAAAAACACAAACAGTAAGAGCATGTTGGAAGAATTTGTGGTGTAATGCTGTCCATGATTTCCAAGGCTTCCCCAAAATCGACTCAGAGGTAAGAAACATAATTAAAACAGCACAACAAATAGGTGGCAAGGAATTTGTCAGTATGATAGAAGAAGTGAAAGATCATATTGAAGGACTTTGTGGGATATTGACAAACGAGAAGATAGAAGACTTCATTAAATCCTCAACAGAAGAAGAAGATGACAATTTAGAAGAAACTGAACAAGAACCAGCAGCGTAGACACTTGAAAGTTTTGTTGCAGTGTTTCACATGGCCTAGACTTTAAGGGAACACATACTGGATTATGATCTGATGATGGAAAACAGCATTAATGTTACTTGTAAAATAACAGAAGCCTTAGAACCTCTGCAGAATTTGTTCCATAAGTTGAAGAGGCAGAAGCGACAGCTTCCTATAACAATGTTTTTTTAATCTCCAGCCATCCATGTCTTCATCATCATCGTCAGCCCCCTTTTTCCCATTTTTCTACATGGGGTCGGGGTATCATGTTAACTGTCGCCAACTCTTTCAATTCAGTGCCACACTGCCTTCTTCAACACTCATGCCTGACTGTAGCAGATCTTCTTTCACACAATCCACCCACCTCTTTGCTGGATGTCCTTGCTTCCTCTTATCTGCTTCCAGTCTGTCCCAAATCTTCCTCACCAGATTGTCTTCTGCTTTTCTACACATGTGCCCAAACCACCATAATCTGTTCTCTTTGATCTTTTCTGCAATTGGAGCTACTTTGGCTTCTGCTCTTATGTCTTCATTTCTCCGTCTGTCCCACAGTGTGCATCCTGCAACCTTTCTCAGGCATTTCATTTCCATCCCCTCTAGCTTCTTCAAATGTTTTGCCTTTATTGCCCAGGTTTCTGTACCATACAGTAGTACTGGTTGCACCACTGTCTTGTACACCTTACTTTTCAGCTTCTTTGGCATTCTTCTGCCATAGACTACACCTGATACTCTATGCCAGTTGGCTGAAGCCCCTCTGATTCTAGCTTTGACTTCTTCATTCAGACTACCCTTCTCCTCAACCACCCCTCCCAGACACTTGAACCTGTTTACCTGTTCCACTATCTTCCTTTCTATCTCTAGTCTCAGCTTCTGATTTCCCCAATTTGCTGCTATTACCACCATCTTATCTGTGCTTAGTTTCATCGCATGTGCCTTCAGATTTGCATTCCATTTACCTATCTTCTTTGATGTCTTCATGTACTCCACAATACAAGTCAAAATACTGTATGTAAATGCTAACAATATCTTTTAACTTTTTCATAATATTCCACTGTTCTTTAATGACAGACAGCAGCATTACAGTTGTGGCAGCAGCGAAGGGTGTAACATCTGTTTCCCAAAATGAGTAAAGAAATCAATGTGATTGTCTTTGATGGCAGTGACAACCTTAAACTCAAACTGAGTCATGCACATATAGTTAAATGCGTAGATATAATATGGTACATCCAGATGCATTGCATGTTTAAATGTAAAAGATAGAAAGTTGGCATTCACAGCATGGCCTGAACGTAGTTTTGCTTCACTGAAGTCAACCTTAAAGCATGTTTCAGAGAAAAGACATCAGGCTGAACAATAAGCAATAAGCATTAGCATAAGTCAAGACTCAGCATTACAGAGGAAAAGTAAACTAGCGTGTTGAGCTGGTAAAAGGGGTATTTAGCTGGGAATAAAATTCAGAGACATACGCAGTGTTCTGTTGATATTTTAATTTATAGTCCCATTTGTAGCTTCTCATGTTGTCAAGTAAATGATGTAAAACTGGCTTTAGAGTAGAATACTCAGAAGGCTATGAACCATGGTATAGCAGGAGTGATATATGGGTACTTTATACAATAATAAGGGTCTGATAGATGGTTTGGTACTATCCATGATTTCAGGTATCCGAGTCAGGCTTTGGAGCCAGTTACCAGTGGATATGGAGGATCTACTGTATGTATGCGTGTGTGTGTTAACATGCATAGGTGTGTGTGTTGGGGGACCTCGATAAAGATTTCTCATCTTACTGTTTATCCACTGAGTGCTGGGAATAACTCTGGGTGTCTATGACCCTGACTTAGAGATAATGTGAGGGTGAATGAAAGAGGCTCATATTGCTAGTTTTAAATCACCTCTCTTGGTTAAAAAAATGCTGGCTGTTTTAGGGAGCTGGTACTAAGAAGCTAAAGTTTAGGTGATACTGATTTGAGAATAGCTTTCCTGTCCTAGCTACTTATTGAAAAATAAATGTAACTTATTAATACTTCACAAGCAAGTTTTTTTTTCTCATGCTGAATAAAACCTTATTACCTGAATAGCTGAACTCCAGTTTAAATGTGTCCTACAATTACCAATCTCAGAAGTGGTGCAAAAAAACAACAAAACATGCTGCTGTATATTCAAAGACATCCAGAAGGAGAATGGCCTACTGAGCCTTACACCAGTTCCAGAAGGAGAATTGGGTCTGCTCTGACAAAGTAATTTGATGCTCTACATTGGCACAAATTATCAGTGCACAGCCCTGAAGCAAAGGAGTAGCCTATTGAAGTCAATGGGTTGTTTCAGTGTGAAACAGCTCTATCTGTATGGTGAGTTTGGCACTGCAGGCAGTGTGGGAAGCAGGGACTACATAGTGTGGGAGCCATGTGGGGACTATTCATGTTCAGTTAGTCTACAAATCAGCATGATGGCTCACACAAAGATTGCAGTGGAAAATAGACATAATTCCCTGGTGAGCTAGGGGTTCCACATGCCTATGTCCTTCCATGGAAGGGAAAATGCATGCAAAATGGCTGTGCTACCCATCAAGCATGCATTCTCATGTTCATTATACAAATGGCACTGTTGTGCAGAATGGCCTCATGGCAAAGCAAATCCACCTATATACAGCTGCCATACAGGTAGAGAGCTGTGGCACCAGACAACCTTTGCCCACCGTCAGACTGAATTATATTACACTATGTAGGGATTGTGAAATGTATTACCATGGAATGTCTTTGCCATTTCCTGCTCCTATTGTAGCAGGGAAGCTAGCCATTCAGCACCTTGGCATTCAGAGTACTGATTTTGGCCAGGGATGAACTTTAACTTTGGGGTAGTGTGACAATTTTAATTAGGGTTTTCTCTTCATCCCACATCTCCTTTGCTATGTTCAGCAAGCTTTGAGAATGTTCTCATATAGCAACTGTAATAGGGTAAATCCTGTTGAAGCTTGGGCTTTTAAAACAGCAAGGAGAAAGGGAAGTAATGGATTCCATTTCTAGCCAACCTGTTCCATGGCATTCTTCAGCACTGACATCAGGGTTTTATTAAACTGCTTCATGAACCCATTTGGTTGAAGATGTCATACTGAAATTCTTAACTCCTTTACTTTAAAAAAATGACACAACCGGTGCATTACACTAGGCATGAATATGTTTCACTAGCCTGTGAATATTTCTAAGGGAATCTCTACCTTGGAAAAAAAGAAACACCAGCTCTTTGGTTATTGACTTAGCATCAGAGTTTTGTAGTGCTGCTGCTTCACAAACTTTAATGCTATAGTCAATTAAAACTAGAATATAGGGTAGTCATTGTAACAACAGAAGGTACTGCCAGTTATGCCAGGAGAAGTAGGGCAGTGGATATGTAACATATGCCAGCACATCTAGCTGGAATTTTGTAAAGAAGTATATGTCATTTGTATATCAAACTGATTTGTACAGATGCTTGTGTGAAAATGTATTTGTAAAGTTGCTTGTGTTAGAAATGTACCAACAGCAGGACATGACTGTATTGTAACTGAATTAAATGTGTATGTTTTAACAGAGAATACTGGATGAGAAGAGGTTAATCTCATTACCAGCTAACTGAAAAATAGTTGAAATGAAATTAGGCCATAAAGATTGCATCTTACAGGACAAAATGTCTGTGAAACTATTAGGAAGCCTTCTTTATTGTCTCTAGCAGGGAGCTAATTGCTACTCTGGAAGGGTAGAGGTTTGAAGTTGTTTTATGATTTCCAGGAGCTGCAGCAGGTCTGAGCAAAGCTCTATCTGTGTGTATGGTAACACATATATGCTAAAATACTGGCAGCTTCAAGTGTTGGTGATAGTGTGGGAAACAGAGTCAGATGACCTGATGTGATGTCATTCTGTAAGCATCTCAGAAATAATATTTAGATATTATACTGAGAAGTCTCTCAGTCATACTGGGCAGTCTGTTTCTTGGAACCTGACATAGAAGGATCCCTCCCCTACTTCATCTTGACTTGCTCTACTAAGTGACCAGGGATAGTAATTATCTAAATCAGTTAGGAAAATATAGTGACAGTAGTTAAGTATTGCTTTTCTGTAACTGCACGAATCTTTCCAGCTGTGCTATGTTTAATATTTCCTGTGACTGAAACTCTGGACTTTACCGTAAATATGTATTTCTTATTTTCATGTTTTTGTATATTGAATATTATAATATTATAATATTATAATATATTTGTATTTTGAATATTTCTTATTAAATATATTTAAACTTTTCATTGTGGTTGGCCCTTTTAGAAAATATTTAAGCTTTGAGAGTATTTGTATATATTTATTTGGTGATAACTGTAGCCACTCCTGAAATCCTGGCTGTTTGGTCAACATTACCATTTGTATTACTATTATCTTCACTCACTATAATTGGATACCACTTTAAGAGCATTATAGTAACTGACTGGTGGCAGTGAATCTACCTTGTAGTCTGGGCAAAGCTGGTACAGCAGGTAATCTGTTCCAGCCTTTCTCAGGTGTGTGTGTGTGTGTGTGTGTGTGTGTGTGTGTGTGTGTGTGTGTGTGTGTGTGTGTGTGTGTGTGTGTGTGTGTGTGTGTGTGTGTGTGTGTGTGTGTGTGTGTGTGTGTGTGTGTGTGTGTATGTGTGTGTGTGTGTGTGTGTGTGTGTGTGTGTGTGTGTGTGTGTGTGTGTGTGTGTGTGTGTGAAAATTAAATCTCAAAGAGTGTGTGCTAGCTGCTTGGAACAGGGACATGAAGCCTTGGTTTCACAGAGAGGATGCTGGAGAACTTGGCTTGGCCAATGGGCTGAGGACTTAACCCTACAGCTGTGCAAGTGGGGAGCCTTATTGGGGGCCATGGAGGGAGACAGATACAAAGAAATCCAGACCCCTGGCTGACTGTGTTCCCTGTGTTAGCTTAAGGGAAATTGTGCTTGATGCAGAGAAGTCTGCATCTGGAAATATCTGGAAATACTGAGTGTATCCATTTGTACTCCAAGCGAACGTCCCTCTCCAGTGTCAGTGGTGAGGACTCAGGCTCCTTGATTACTGGCTCAGAGTGGGGGCATCACAGTCATTAAATTTTACCAATTGACCTACAGTATCATGGCTATCTGCTTAATTAGGACTTCAATAAAAGACATCAGTATCAGTAGACTTCTGAACCTAGGACACAGTACCATTGTTTCACATTCTGGGCAAGCTACCAACAAGTTTGCATGACTTTTGTTACTTCAGGTCAATAAAATCCAGCTTAAAATCTAGTTTTTATCATTTGTTTTTGTCTATCCCTAAGTATTCTCCCAAAATATGAGTATGTACTTGTTTTGGGGCTCTAAAAGGCTTTTGAGCTGGCATGTGAAGCAGTATTTCTTCTTCGTCTTTCTTTACTTTATAAAGTTATTAATTATTCCTCAACTCAGTATATAGGTATGGGATGGGTCCAGTCTGCTCATCTGTTTCCTTCTGGTCTTGCTTACTGTATCATATTCCCACTGTGCTCTCTGAAAAAATCATTATCTGCAGTGCTACCAAGTCATAAACACTTTCTACAATACACTAATGTGACATAATATATTTTTTCACCTACAAACACAGATATGGGTGTTTCTTCTTCTTCTTCTATACCTTACTCTAGAATATGTTTTTGCTTTTGGATTTGGCAATTCCTTTACTTTTACCTGAGAAACTTTTGTGTCTTTAACTGCTTGTTGCTGACAGGTCTGTTTCTCACTAGCCCTCTGTTTTAACATTATGGAGGGAAACTAAGGACTGTGTTTATGTTTCCCTACATTTTAGTGGGTTTATTACTATGGTTCTCTCTGTCTTCATGCAAACATCCTTCATTACTTTATTGGCTGGAATCTTCTGGCAATGTTCCATATTGTGCCCTATGGGTTCTTCCCTTCAGCTTCTGTACTGCCTTTTTCAATAGCAATTAATTCTTCTGCCCATTCCAGCTAAATAAAGCCGGACTCTAGCTCATTTTAAAGTTTCTACAGCTATCCATTTCTCTTTATCAGACTGTGTATTTTTAATAGTGTTTCAGGCTGCTGCTGCCCTCACCCCCATTTTACTAAGTATATATTCAGGCCATAGAGCATCTAACAGTACTCTTGTTCCCCACAGTTTCCAGAGCTTTTCACACTTAGATCAATTAGCTGGGCTTAAAATGGCCCACAAGGGCAGTTAGCCTAGTACATATCTATGAACCTATGAAGTGAGTGAAGTATTAATATGTCATGTGTTTTAAATTAGGTATCAAAACTACAAGGCATAATACTTTACCCAACATGTTTTGAAATTCTACATCCTATGGGGTATTCCTTCCTGTATCCATAGACTCATATTACTTCTATTTTCTTCTTATTTGTTCCAGTGTCTGTACACATATGGTTCCTTAATAAGTGCACCTCCCTAAATGTAGTAGCCTATTCAGTTCCTTCCCAGCTATCAATAATATACATTTGGATAACAGCACGGGCACAAATACAGCATGCTGATTTTAGTGTTCTAGCAGTTATTTTATCACAATCCATTGGTACATTTTCAATATCAGCATGTTGGTTAAAAATCATGTTTTCAATAAGCACAGCATTTATATTTTCATTATTAGCCTTTTGGCTGGAAACCCATTTTAAGGTACAGCATTTCTTTTGTTGTTAAACACTGTTCAGCAATGTGACCCCTCTTCCCACATCAGTTTCTGACAGTTTTTTGTGTTCACAAACATTTGCAATTTCTTACTTATAGGCTTAGTTTTAAACAGTGCTTCATTGGTTAGTAATCATTGCATTAATACATTCAATTTTAGAGTACATTTAGGGCTGGGTCCAAAAGGACTTTGTGGAGTAGCACACAAAACTGAGCATGTTACTCAGTAACATGCCACACAACACCCAAGTCTAAAGGATAGGGCTCTAACAGTCCCTGTTCAGCAAATGGGAACTAGCAGAGCCCTATTCTGATTCCAAAAAGTGAACTGGGCTCATCTCACTGAAATAACTCAGCATTTTATATTTGTGAGGCTCAACAATTTTCAAGGCAAAGTGAAGTCCATTAAAGTGAGTAGGCTTCTTAGCAAGGTGGAAGCTCCACCTGTATGTGGAAATGTGTACTGCAGGTAGTATTCACTGAGAAGCTGGACTGCCAGGGGTGTGCCTGGAACTGCTCATGCATGGCTATGTGTAGTGTGAGCCATCCCCAAACTCCTCTGAGCTTGATGTAGTGTTTTCTGATAAACAGGTTGAGATCCTAGGTGGGTTAATGGTTCTGCATTCCCTTCCCCTTCACAGACAGGGTGGATGCAGGTATGAGGGTGATGCTGGCCATCATGCCTACATTGACCAGTCCATCATGCAGGTGGAGCTGTTGTTTAGGATGTTCTCATATCCATGCAGCTTCACCTATATATCAGATTCAGACCTGTTATTGTTTGTGGTTGCTGGAGCTGTTGTGTCCAAGGTTTTCAAACAGACTCTATGAGGTATTAAAGGACAACACAGGGATTATATTATTAAATGCTCAACTTTTCTGTCTTTTTCTCCTTATTTACAGTCATGTCAGGAATAAACAACAATACAGCATTTAAAATATTTTAAATCAACTGTTTCTCTCCACTAGAACAGTACCTTACCATACTGTGGTGGTTTCACTTTCAAAAAGCATTTATTCCACCCTAGGAAAATGTCTTCATTGATGTCATCAAGACCAATGAATACTGGCAGTTTTCTGGCCAATTCTCTCCCCAAACTGATATCACCACAACCATCCTAAACCCCACCCATGCTGTGAAGTCACAGTTCCCTGGTCCTTCCCCTATTCATACAGAAAGTAAAGGCTAGAACAAGAAAACAGTACATGAGTTAAGTCTCCTTCTATATGCTGTCAATCACAGCAGGTAACAGCTCAAATTACCCTTAGCACTTTGACAACTAGGGAAGTTAGGTGTGAAAGGGGATGGAAGGTGAGTCAAAGTAGTACAATTCAGGCTTCACAAAAGACTGCAATTTGGCCATTCTAAAATGAAGCAGCAGTAGAAACCAAATTTAAAGTCTGTTATGTGGCATTTGCACTGTTTGTATTTTAAGTAGTCATTGAATGGCCTGTGTGATGTAATTTTTTACAGGCAAGCATTACATTGTGGGATACCTAGAGGCAGACTAAAGAATCAGGATCATTTTAAGATGCTAAAAACCATGTGGTCAGACTCAGAAATTAAGTATAAACATATTTAAAAACTTGTAAATAGTCCCAGACTGGGTTTAAAATGCAGAAAACACCAAACTATGATGAAATAAACATGTTTCTTTAGTCTGTGGGTGAGGTTCTCCTTTAAATTGGATGAATCCTTCCCCTTCTTGGATGATGTAATTTGGAGGTGGCTTGAATTTTACTGTTCAGTGTTGCAAGAGCAGAATGATGGAGGCTGTTCATTCCTGCTTCAGCAATGTTTTAGAATCCAGACTTTAGGGTCACTCTAAAAAGTCCATTAACATAATGTGCGGTTAGAACTTGTCAGATTGAAGACTGCTGGAACAGGGCTCAGTGTTGAGGTTTTTTACTGGTTAATTGGGTAATTTGTTTAAATCAGTTTCCTCGTTTTCTATTGTTATATATAAAAAAATGCACTTTATTCATCTGCTTTTACTGTAATTGTGTTTCTTCCCACTTTATTACCTTATTTTGCTTGTGCTTCTTCTTAAAAGTACTCAATTGTATTATTCTGCTGCAGTTATTACTGCTAGGTAGCAGCCTGATTAAATTGTAACTGTTATTCTAAGTCTTTTGGTTTAAGCACTTGGGCTTCAAACTAGTTGTTTTACATTAAGAAGGTTTGTGGACTGCATTGTTGTGGCAGGACAGGTAGCTTATATCCTTCTAAATTAGGAATTGCTGATTGAAGGCTCAGTGTCTGTTATTCTAAAAGTACAATAGTTGTGGTTTAAGCACTTTGGCTCCAAGCCAGTTATTTTACATTAAGAAGGTTTGTAGTCTGCACTCTTGTTGGAGGAGAGGATAGATTCTCCCCTTCTGAGCTGAGAATTTATGGTTAAAGGCTTATTGTGCCTGCTTATTTGATCTGTTTCTTTCTGAAATTTGTGCGCCTTGTTTGCTGTAGCCCAGAAGTTAGTAGTTTATTGGCCATTTTGGGCTAATTTCTATCTCTTTCATTTCTGACAAACTTTCAACTTAAGCACTCAAACCATTCATTTCACAGCCCAGCACTTGCTCAAAACTCATACCAAGCACTAATTAACCCTAGCAATAGACCCCTATACTGTCCAGAAGGACAAGGCTCTCTATTCGTCCCTATCAGCTAATCAGTAAAACGGCTCACTTTACCTATTCAGGCATGTCCAAAGAACAGTTTCAGGTGTACTCTCCAGTCCAACTGGTAAATCTGGGCATTTTGAGGCAATGTTACAACTGCCTCATGTACACAGACAACCCTCTCCTCCTACCACCAAACACTAATATATGTGAGAGATGCAATTATACAGCCAAACTGGAGGCAAAGCTCTTGCAACCCAAGAGTGGAACTGACAGTCAAGAGGAGAAGGAAAATACTTCCAACACACCACCAGTCTCACATAGACCTACTAAACCAACACCGGCAAATAACATACATAAATACACGGAAATATACTCGGAGGCTCTAAATAAAAATCTGCAAAAGCAACAGAGACCTCCAAAGCAGACACCCAAGCAACCTCTACACCCCATCACGAACCATGAAACACATACTTTACATAATCAGTGTGCCACGCAATCACAGCCCTTAAGGCAAAATAACATACCCAACACACTAGTAATAGGTGACTCTATAGTCAGGCACACTGATGTCCCACTAACTAGGCTGGACAAGAAGAAGGTTACAGTTAGCTGCCTGTTGGGTGGAAGGATCCACCACATAACACAAGCACTCAGGTCACTCTAGAACAAGTACAAATATGACTCTTTCATTGTCCATGTTGGTGTGAATGGCCTAAGATATACCTCCCTGGACTACATGAAAAGAGACATGGAAGAGCTCTCTGATCATGTAGCCCAGGCCGGTATGACCCTGACCCTGAGTAGCATCCTGCCCTCACCAAGAATGATGCCACAGTATAAAGAAAAAAATGATCAATTTCAACAATTGGCTAAGTTTCTGGTGTCATTCAAAGGGGATCCAGTATCTGTCCACCTGGGATGACATGCTCAATAAACCACGTTGCTTCACAAGAGATGGCTTGCACACCTGTCACCCTTAGGCTTTCAAATACTGGCCAAGGCTTTTGCCGCCCCCATAGTGCCTTTTTTAGGCAAGGCTCAAAAGACAAACCCACCACCATAAATAGCAAAAGTAACCAAAAATTGAGGGTTATGCTACTCATCACCAGAAGTCTAAACCTCAAAATGCATGCACTCGAGGCACTCCTCAGTATGGAGAACATCAATATCTGTGCAGTAACAAAAACCTGGCTTAAGGCTCCAGAGAACACCCCAGTACTACCAGGCTATAACTCATACCATACCTTTCGGTTACAGAACCCGGACTGAAACACAAAAGGTGGGGGTGTATCCATATTCATCAAGGATACCCACACCTCCAGGTTAGTGGCACAGCACAATACCTCATCCATGTGCAACTAACAATGGGCAAAACTGCAATTCAAATTGTAGCTTGCTACAGATCACCCACCATGACCCAGGACCCCCATTCCGCGTTTCTGGAGACACTGGAAAATATGAAGGTCCTACCAAATGCCCTAATATTGGGTGATTTCAATTACCCAAACATTAACTGATAGAACTACTCCAGTACTAACTCCCTTGCCCAATGCTTCCTAGAATTTATAAACTCAAACGTCCTGGATCAACTGGTCAACAACCCCACTAGAGGTGACAACATATTGGACCTGGTCATCACCAACATGGGTGACCTGTGTGCTACACCAGAGGTCAAACCCTCGCTGATTAGATCAGAACATAGACTAATCACTCTGGATATCCACATTCCGCCCCCACCCCCAATCAAGGAAACCACAGTGAAAAACTTTTCAAAAGCAAACTTCATGTTACTTAAGACTGAAGTGGAAAGGTTCACAGCCCCCATGCTAAAGGACAATGCTGTCCAAGCTGCTGAATCCCTTACAAAGGCACTCTATGAGCACCTGCAAGAATGCATGGATCGTGCTATCCCAAGCAAAACCAAGACTCACTCCTCCAAGAAAAGGAAACCCCTGCCATAAACAAGCTATACAATAGAAGGAAGAAACTAGTGCAGAAAAGAGTAAAATCCCAAGAATGAAAGACATCCCTGATTATTATCAGCAAGAAACTACAATCCCTCATAAAATCATCTAAGGCTAGCTTCGAAAGAAAAATTGCCAAGGACTCCAAAGATAACCGCAAAGTGTTCTTTAGCTATGTCAAAAACCTAAGTGGAAACTCTCAGATCTGTTCTGAGTTAGTGCAGAATGGCACAAAATACACTGAACCGACTGATATTGCCAACATTCTGGCAGACAGGTTTAGTGAAAACTTAACCCCCCCTCTCAACCCCTAAAGGGCCCATAACCATACCAGAAGAATGTAGTGCCCCGGCAATCACTGACACACAGGTTAAAACAGCCCTATCCAAAGCCAAAAATACAGCTTCAATGGGACCAGATGGTGTCCCAGGCTGTGTTTTACATGAGCTCCAAAACGAAATAACCTAAACACACTGTTCAAACTCAGCCTCCCTACAGACTACGTACCTATAGAGTGGTGCACGGCAGCCATTATCCCACTCCACAAAGGTGCAGCCACAACAGGCCCCAGGAACTATCACCCTATAAGCCTGACTAGCCTGGTCTGCAAGGTTATGGAGCACATCATCATCATGGAATTCATTAACAGAGACATTGGGAACCTTCAAACATTGGACCCTACCCAGTTTGGCTTTGTTAAGGGCAGATCATGCCTCCTAAACCTGGTGGACTTCTTTGAGACAGTTACCAAGGCTTTAGATGAGGGAAATGAGGTCCACACAGCCTACCTAGACCTCGCAAAGGCTTTCAACACCATTCCCCATTCTGGTATTATAGACAAGCTCACCAGCCTGAACATAAACCCCTAAGTCATGAGATGGGTTGCCAATTGGCTCATGGATAGAACCCACACGGTGAAAGTTGCAGGCTCTAGGTCCTACTCTAAACCAGTTACAAGTGGTGTCCCCCAGGGCTCAGTCCCGAGACCCCTCCTGTTCAGTATATACTTCTCAGAGGTATAGGCAAGCACAGGAGGATGACTGCAAACTGGGGGCCATAATTGACTCTCCAGCTGATACAGACATCCTCCAGAAGGGTCTCACTGAGACGGATACCTGGTGTCAAAATCATGGCCTCAAGCTAAATGCCAAAAAGTGCATAGTCATCCCCTTTGGAAAAAACAAAGTACCCATGAACTACCACATATGTGGTAGTCCCCTAAATACAGAAAATGTAATAAGGGATCTGAGGACCCAAGTAGATAGTAATCTCTCCTTTGATAATCATATTGCCAAGGTGGTTAGAAAATCCTTCTATGTGGTCCACCTAATCACAAAAGGGTTTGCATCTAGAACAAAAGAGGTTATTGTGCCCCTCTACTCATCACTCATCATAGAGTACAATGCCCCATTTGGGATGTACCTTACAAGACACCTGCAACAGCTGGAAAGACCACAGAAGTACCTCACCAAGAGGATTACTGGCCTCAAACAGATGCCCTGTGCAGCCCAACTGAAGAAACTCCAGCTGTACTCGGTTGCATACTGCTTACTCGGAGGTGATCTCTGCCTGACATACAAGGCCATGTTCAACCCAGAATTGATGGACATGTTCCACCTAAAAAAAAAACAAATCCCGAAGAGTCACACGTTCTAGGGATCTAAACGTCACCACAATGATAAATAGGACATGCTGGAGGGATAGATTCCTGTCCCAGAGACTCCTCATGCTTTGGAACAGGATTCCAATCTACATTAGGCAGAGCCCCTCACTAACACTCTTCAAGATAAATCTTGACAAGTGGATGGGAAACAGAAAATTTACCCCAGGGATCACTGCAGGGGCTCTGCTGGACAGAGGCACAGGGAACTAATAGCTCTGCTGGACTGAGGCACAGGGAACTAATCTAAGGGGGCGGCGAAAGCCAACACATTCTAGCTAGGCTTATAGATGCCCTTGGGCAGATAGCCTAGTACTTACCTATGAACCTATGAGGGCATTTTTGAGTTTGCCAGCTGCTAAAAAGTGTAACATTTTACTTGACTGTTCACTTCTTGTTCTGGCGATAAGTTTAAAATACACTTTAAATTAGACATTTGCAATATTGCCATTTTACTTAAATTAAATAACCAATTATAAAATTGTATTTATTGTATTTCAGGTGACACACCAGCCCTAGCCAACAGGTTATTTTTAGTTTTTGATTGTCCATACAATCAATGCATTCCATGTCTTATATGCCGTGAGTGTCTTCCTTATAAGTTGTGAAGATAAAATGTTTGCCCTGTAACACTGCACTCTTCTCCTAGGTGACAAATCTCTCAAAGACAAATGCCTTGATATCATTATTTTTGCTCAGTTTCTTTAGTAGTGGGGTGGTCTTTGGGGTTGTCAGTATTGTACTTATTATAATCATATTTTACTAGAGATTAAGTGTCAGTAGTTTAACTCCACTCCACAGAATTGCTATATATTGACCCACATTCGTGCTGGTTTGCATCACAGTTTCTTCACTATTGGAAAAATACCACAGCTCATTCCTAAAAAATGTTTTCTCTCTTTCTCTCACTCTCACTCTCTCTGGTTAAGATAAACACTCAGATAGCAACAATTATCTGTTTTCAGGTGGGAAAATTAACTCAAATGTTCTTCACTTGCAGTCTACAATGAATGAATGAGGAAAGAATTGTAATTTAGTATATATCTATACACAAACAAAATTATGCATACTTTCTCCAACAGTGTACTAACTATAATGGTTCTACTTTATAACATCAATTTACCATAACATTGTCTTGCACATCTAAACTTTAAAACAGTGAACTCCTGGAATGTTGAATTTCGCCTCCGGGAAACTAACCACTTGGCCACCACTGACAAAAAAAACCTAAACAAATTAAACCCATCGAAGTGGGAGGCAGTGCCCCCCACCCCCATCCCCCACTTAAATATTCCAACTCTGAGATCTCACTACAGTGGAGAAAAGGGCAAAGGTTGACAGTGGAGGCCAAGTGGGTAGTTTCCCATCGGCGAAATTCGCCATTCCGGGAGTTCGCTCTTTTGAAGTTTAGATGTTGTCAGCAAGATGATGATATGGTAAATCGATGTTATAAAGGGGAACCATTATAACACACTGGATGCACTTGCTTCAGTTTAAGTGCAGTTTTTTTGTTTTTTTTTTTTACAATAAAATGTAAAATTAAAGTTTACTTTCCAAAACAAATTTAAAACACTAGCCATAGTTTTGCATAATGCAATTTTAGGTAACTCACAGTACAGAATTCAGAATTTACAAACTTACAATTCAGTTTTAAGCCAAAGTCTCTCAACAAGAACACAGCAATTCAAGCCAAACTAGATATGGATTCTAAAAGCAGACAAGGCCTTGCCAGTCTCCATTGAATGTATTGTAATGGTGACTGGTGTAGCACTATGTCTAATTCCAAAAGGGAAACCAAGTTCATTGTGATGGTCTAATTTGCTAGTGTACAAGGTCAAATAAGCGATGAAGCCCTTTGAACCGAAATAACTTCTTGTTGAGGTAGAAGCTTTGCCTCTATATGGAAATGAGCACTGCAGTAAGTATGGGCTGGGAAGCCAGACTGTCTTCACTAAAAAGATCCACATATAGGTTGAATTGCACTGCAGATCTGGACAGTTGGGTGGCCTACCTGGAACCACATGCATTTGCAGCAGTGTATAGTTATAGCCATTCCCCAAACTCCCCAGGAGAAGATTTGTTTTACTGTAATCCCTGGTGGGCTTGTGGGCCCACATAAACATCCCTGTTTCTGGATATGGTGAATGCAGGCATTACAGCCATGCTGGCATTCATGCCTGCATTCACCAATACATCCTACAGATGGAGATATGGTACTGAATGGACTCAGCCATGTAGGTCCAGCATAAGGTAATATGGTTTATTAACATAGAATGTTTCTGATTCACATTATTTGTTTGGCCATACTGGGCCCTTAGTCAATTTAATACCTCAGTGTTGTGACCTAGTGAAATGGTTAGATCATGCCCCCCATAATGTTATCAAGGCAGGGTGTGGGTCAGATCTCTTTTAAGCATTGAGGTTGGGACGATGGAGGTTGTGCACTCTTACTAATCCAGTATTTCAAACTCCAGCTTGTAGTTTTCCTGTTACTCCCTGAGTACATCTACAGAACTGTCTTCTCAGGTGTTCCACAGCTTCACAGCCTCCTGTAATCATGGACTACCTAGGGTTTCCACTGTAATCCCCAAATTCCCCTTCTGTGTCAGGAAACATCACTGATAACTGTGGACTTGCATCCATCCATCCATCAACAACCCCTTTCACATCCCTTCTTTTAACAGCATTTTTTGTGTGATATATATTTCTTTGGTGATTTGCGTGAAGCATTACCATATTATACTTGGTATGCAATAAGCAGCATTTCTGACACATTAAAACAATCCAAACAGTGTGTGTGTGTGTGTGTGTGTGTGTGTGTGTGTGTGTGTGTGTGTGTGTGTGTGTGTGTGTGTGTGTGTGTGTGTGTGTGTGTGTGTGTGTGTGTGTGTGTGTGTGTGTGTGTGTGTGTGTGTGTGTGTGTGTGTGTGTGTGTGTGTGTGTGTGTGTGTGTGTGTGTGTGTGTGTGTGTGTGTGTGTGTGTGTGTGTGTGTGTATGTGCACGCTAGTGTGAGCGCACATGTGTGTGTGTGTGTGTGTGTGTGTGTGTGTGTGTGTGTGTGTGTGTGTCTGAATTTACACGCATAATTATAATATATGTCTATCCAGACAGAAAGAAAGAAGACATATTCTGATAATCTAATAATGATTCATTTTTCTAAACAGCCACAATGATATGCAACTCAGAGCTATAGCTGGCTCACATAGCAGCCAGTGACAGTTGTTGATGTAGCACTCCACTGTTGCTATACGACTGAAGCAACTACTTGTGGGTGGCGCTGTTATGTAGCAATTGTATCCATTTGCAGACCACAAGCAGCTCTCATTGCAAAGTCTGTGACATAGATATAGGCAGCATGCATTTGTCAAAAAATAAACATTGATACCCACAAATGTTTTCCACAATAAGCATTACAATGGGTGTGTTGTTATCTACAAACAACAATTTCTAAAGGAAGTCTCACAAATGTAGGCAGCATTATAATATGAAGGAAGCATCTTACTTGCAAGTGCTCCATAGCAACAAACATATGGAAAAAGCACTATAATCATTTACATGTCAGACAGTAACCTAAACAGTAGTATAGCACAAAAGGCGCAACTTAAGTGAGCATATGTTGGCATCAGGCAGCTACACTATAGGCTGAAATATAATGGGCTCTTGATGGCATAGCATGGCAGAGACTTCACTATCCAGCAAAGGATTCCTAATTAGAAACCCTGTATGGACAGGGTACTCCCTACACTTCCCCTCACATTATCAAAGGATTAGGTGTATTGTAGACCTGGTATTCAGTGAGCAGATAATAATATTCACAAGCATTCTATGTCAGCGAACCTTATTACTCATTCCTCACATGGTCTACTCGAAGTTGTCAGTGTCACAAATCTCCACCTGTATGTCCACACCTCATGCATTTAGCCTATCTGCAGTACTGGTGCTGACATACAAGTGGAGTAGAAGCCCCCTGAAGCTGCATGATATGTAGTCTTACTATCCAAATGACAGGACTGGCAGACTGTGGGCCACTCACAGGGCCTCACAGAGTAAAAGTTTTAAAAAATGAACAGCTTGAGTTGTCCCCACTGTAAATCAGAAAGGGAGAGCTCAAAACACATGCTACCAATAATGCACAAGATCATTGTCACCCCTCTCCTCTGACTTCCCTCTTCTTGCAGTACTGTTCCACCTTTAAGTTAGAATGCGAGTGCAGGCAATGTGGCGCCTTATCATGTACCACCTGCAGGATCACTTCTGTCCTACAGGTGGGGCTACACCAAATCCACAACAGCACATTATCTTCAATGGACTACTCTGCTTTGAGGTTTTATGCTTCAGGATTTCGCATTGGCATTCATCATTAATGTAAAACTCCTATGGGTTGCGTCATTGCAAGCCTTATTCCCATTTTCAAATTGGACATAGGTCTTTGCCAGTCATCATTAGCATACATTGCCTGAGCACTGCCACATCCTTGTGTTATTGAACTAGGCGTGGCATAAAAGTTTTGGAATCCTACCACTTCTCTCTACATAGAGGATATTCTGTATATGTAAGCATCTTAGTTTTCTACAGATTTGTATGACATACTGGCTGCCATACTTAGCTCTTCAACACTAAACATAGCTAACAGCATCATTAACATACAGTGTTCTACTTATTTTTTATTTAACATTTGTTGACTGGGAAAGTCCAACTAGAACAGACCCTATTTTCAGCAGAGACCCAGAGAGAAACACCCCAGATGCATGTCTTTGGAATGTGGGAGGAAACCGGAGTACCTGGAGGAAACCCACGCGAACACATGGAAGACATGCAGACTCCATACAGAAGGCACCCTAGCCAAGAACTGAACAGGAGAACCTCTTGCTGTGAGGAGATAATGGTAATTGCTGCACCACTGCACTGCTTTTTTTAAGACCTTATCTCCAAAATCTACAGCATTTTGGGGACAGACAATATATAGTGCCAATGTCTGCAAATCTTTACTGAGTGCAAATGTACGTGCCAAAATTCACAAGTCTTGCAGAGGAAACCAGTTCTGTTGATGTAGAGATAATTCCTTACTAGGACTCAGGCAACATGACTTCAGTTAACAGCCAAGACACGTGTGAGAGCTGGTGGGGGAAGGGAGCAATGATGAGGAATATGACTGTTCACCTATCACCAGGAGCAGGATGGGAACAATATGCTGGTGTGAGGTGGTGGGGGACAGGAGCAATGATGAGAATATGCCTGTTCACCTATCACCAGGAGCAGGATGGGAACAATATCCTGGTGTGAGCTGGTGGGGGATGGGAGCAATGATGAGAATATGCCTGTTCACCTATCACCAGGAGCGGGATGGGAACAATATGCTGGTGTGAGCTGGTGGGGGACTGGAGCAATGATGAGAATATGCCTGTTCACCTATCACCAGGAGCGGGATGGGAACGATATGCTGGTGTGAGCTGGTGGGGGACAGGAGCAATGATGAGAATATGCCTGTTCACCTATCACCAGGAGCAGGATGGGAACAATATCCTGGTGTGAGCTGGTGGGGGATGGGAGCAATGATGAGAATATGCCTGTTCACCTATCACCAGGAGCGGGATGGGAACAATATGCTGGTGTGAGCTGGTGGGGGACTGGAGCAATGATGAGAATATGCCTGTTCACCTATCACCAGGAGCGGGATGGGAACGATATGCTGGTGTGAGCTGGTGGGGGACAGGAGCAATGATGAGAATATGCCTGTTCACCTATCACCAGGAGCGGGATGGGAACAATATGCTGGTGTGAGCTGGTGGGGGATGGGAGCAATGATGAGAATATGCCTGTTCACCTATCACCAGGAGCGGGATGGGAATGATATGCTGGTGTGAGCTGGTGGGGGACAGGAGCAATGATGAGAATATGCCTGTTCACCTATCACCAGGAGCGGGATGAGAACAATATTCTGGTGTGAGCTGGTGGGGGATGGGAGCAATGATGAGAATATGCCTGTTCACCTATCACCAGGAGCGGGATGGGAACAATATTCTGGTGTGAAGCAAGCCATTTTTCTAGCCCCATTGAAGAAAAAAATCATGAACAGTGACCAGGCTAGGTGAGTGGGCAGGACATGAAGGGATAATGCTATTTTAGTAGCAGTTTTGGTGCACCTAAAGAAAGGCCCATACCTAATGACTTACAATGGACGTCTGACTAAGGCCAGTATCTAGGGGATAGGATCACCTTACTACTATGGCAAGCCATCTCTTATATGCAACATTGGTGATTCAGACTCACTCCCACCCTGGCCTGGTGGGGCTTAAATATCTTGCTGATGCTGCAAAACTGTGATATCAGGGAGATGAAGGCTTAGGGGGAGCATCATTTTAGGAGGAATAATTCCAACCTGAATAACTACCACAGATTTGCAAAGAAAAGAAAAAAAAGTGAGAAGTATGTCTGTGTGATACAGGATATAACAACTGTAACATGTATAATAATCAGATGCACACCTACGGTGAGAGATGAGTGGAGTTACAAACACTGTCTGGATGTTGCAGGCATGTCATGAATATCATAGAGTACAACACAGTATTTTCATTCCTTGGTAGACATACAACTGATTCTACCAGCATGGATAACCTGAGCAGGAAGACTATATGTGTATGTGTAATATTAATTAGTTCAATGCAAACAAAACAGTCAATATTGCTTCATATATATCTTAGCAATGCAATTACTGTGAACACCAGTTAACCCCAATGATATGGATAAATACCACTGCTAAATGGTACTAGTCACTGTGCTAACTGGTATCTCACACTATCATAATATGCTTTTTTGGGCTGGTAAAATGTAATTATACATGCAGGGAGCTGAGGAAATAATATTCATAGCTGTGACCAGGATATTACTCAGTTAGACATTTGCACTTGTTGTATACATTAGGAAGGGTTATATATGCGATTACATACCAGAACACATGATAAGCAGTGCACTCAGAAATGGCATACACAGGTAATATAAAATACGTTTAATATGCATTAAATTTACACAGACTAGCAATGACATGCACTGAATATTGTTATATAAAATAAGAGGTGCCATGGTTTTCTATTATAATAATTATATCATCGGGCAGGTGACATGTGATTATGGTAACTCAGTGATATAGTCCAGTATGGCTGGACTACTACTTTCTTAAGGACAGGAAAATTGCTTTACCCTCATACATAATTGCTAAGCTTGAAGTCCCATGGTACTGCTGAAGAGCCTAGCTCAAAATCCCAGTTGCTCCCAAGCACTACCTGATTAAGTGACTTGCTCACAGTTATACAATAGGCAAATGAGAGCTAAGGGAATCAAACCCTGTACAGCAGCATTAATCCTCTGCACCAACTGCCAGACTCTAACCATTTCCCTGAGTACTCTGCACTTTCTCTCTGCTTCATGGCTGATGTGTAATTGTATATTACCTTGTCAGCCCGACCTTTTATTACTGTGACATGAAATATTTGATTGCAGACAGTCTAATATGCCAGACACCATATGGGGACAGCTATACTGCACTAATGGGATATAAGGCTGAAACAGTCATTAAATCTGTATGAAAATTCTATACAGTATCCATTATAATTGCAGTGGCAATACTGTATGCTTGCATGGTGTAAGTATAATATTCTGTGCTACACTGTATCGACATCAAAGAATACTACAAATAACATTAGCATACAATTATGTCAGAGATCATTTATCATACTAGCACTATATGACAAGGAATCATGTCCATCATACATACTACAGTTGATCGCATCTCGCTTGCAGCTCTTTTTCCACACATAGTATAAACATGTTTGCATAGAAGGCTAAGTGCATGTGTGACTTGCAATATCTTTATTTGGCAAGAACTTCCTACCACAACACCATCAGTTACAGATGTTGCAACGTACGAATAAAGAACATGAGACACATTACTCCAATACCTCTACGTTTTTTAAAACAGGAACAACTGAACCAAGGAGTACAAAATGCAACAGTAATACAACAGCACAATGCTCTTTCAAGCACAATTCAAGCAAAGAAATTAAGACCAAATTCATAATGTACATGTCCCATTACAACATAAAACATACCCACATACAGTAACAAAAAATGTCTACATACATCCCCATAATTAATTCATTAATATACCCTTAATATGCAGTTAAACAGATTTTATATTGCCTGTTGTCAATGCAGTGAGAACACTATATATGACATATTTACTGTTACGTATCCTTCCATAAATTTGCATCAAGTACTCATGGGTAAGTGGGTAATATGCTTACAACTGTTAATACCCCCCCCCCGATTCTCTACTTCTCTACATATAACTATGCTTTACCAACATGACAAAGCCTGTTACAATAATATTCACAACTGGCTGATAAAGCTACCAGTCCTGTTTAGGAGTGTTCCCTTCTCTAGAACAGATTTCTTACCCACATGAAGCACAGTTCTTCCCTTCTCCTATTCGAGCCCAACTTTAATGAGTGAATGGGAAATCATAAATGTATCCCTGGTCTAGTACCTCTGTCTCAGTTACAGAGAGGTACCTGTAAGTGCTTGACTACTCATGCCCAATTTATATATACCCTTGTCCACAAACAATCTATGGGACAAAAACCTGGCTAATATTTTTGGGAACCATGGCTATGCTTAAAAAAGTCTGCTAGGATCATAAGCTTAATAATCCCCTATGATCCTATGATGTGACCCCATTCTTACAGTCATCTTGTATCCACAGCAGAAGTAGATCATGTGACTGGTATGTATGAATGAATATCAGCCTGATATTAAATATTGGTTTATATTGTATGCAATACAATACAATTCTGCACATACATGTGAACAAACACAGAAATACACACATCTATATTCATACTGCTCAGATTACCACACATTATCATATAGTTGCTTAGCATTACCATACTCCATGTCACAGTAATTACCTATGATATTCAAGACATACCTGCAAAAAATAGGTATTTCTGCAACTGCACTAATCTCTCACTCTTGTAACAAGAACTGTATCATATACATGTTCCTCTGTAAGACTTCTTTGTTTTGCAAATACCTGAAGTTTATGTGTGGTGGACTGACTTTTGTGAAAGAATGGCTCTCCTAAGCGATCCTGTACCTGATACCACATGTATTCAGTATCTCACAGATGTTTAATTCCTGCTGTTCTGGGAACACAAGCTGAGTGCAGGAGGAGAAGGAGCCTAAGAAATGCCTCAGGGGCCCTACTCTTATGTACTGTCATCATTCAGAAGGCACTTATGAGCGATTAGGCATGGCCTGATGCTTCTCCTCTTCCCTTAAAGTAAAAATACCCCTCATAGCCTGGTCAGTCATCTAGCCCAGCCATATTCATGGTTCTGGTCTTCACTGAGGACCAGAGCCACAAGAACTACCTGCCTCACACCAGACTTCATATCCCTCCCTTCAAGAAGAGGCTTGCAGATATAGCCTCATCATTCCTCCTTTCCCTGGCAGTTTCTACACGTGCCTAGGTCACTAAAAGAGCTCAAATCACGTTGGTCATTCTCAGGGTTTCATCTTTTGACAACACTGTTTTCCTCTGCAAGATATGCAGACTTTACTGCATCCATATGGACTGCGGTGGTGGTGCTGCGGTAGCGTTGTCGCCTCACAGTAAGATGTTGTCCTGTTCGATTCTCAGCTAAAGCGTCTTCTGTGTGGAGACATGCATGAATGGGCGTACCTTTGTTGAAGGTTGTGCGTCAGGGCTGGCAATTTGATACGTAAAAATCTACTGCCAATCATTAGCAGACTGGAGTTCCGCTGTGGCGACCCCTAACCAGGAAAAGCCGAAAGATACAACTGCATCCATTTGGAATCAGTGACTGTTTGCAAACATTACTCTTGAGCACTTTCAGCCCCTGTCATGCTACACATTTTGAAGAGGATGATTCTGAAACATTGTATGCTAATGAGGCCCATCACAGGAGCTACATATAGTGACCAATATGTCATACAAAAGTCTGTTGTATTCTGAGCTGTTATAAATGGGATTACCTGTATGTAAGAAAACAGTGTAGCTGCCTGGTAGGAAGGTATGTCTACTTAGCTATTATAACACACCCGTCTGAGGTGGATATGTGCGTGACAATAGTGTTCCTGCCATGAAATTGTTGCTGAGGATCATTTTCACATGAAAATGCTACATGTGTGTTGTGATACTGTCTATATTTGTAAGGCTTCCTTTGGAAACAGTTCTAGATAAATGGCAATACTTCCATTGTAATGTTTGCTGTGAACATCTTTTGTGAGTACTGTTGCATATTTTCCACCTTTTTTAGTTCTGTTTCATGCTTTCCACATATTTTGTTGGCCATAGCTATGTCTGCCATCTGCAATTGTCCATAACTGCATACTGCATACCAGCACCATCCACAGGTAGTTGCATATCTATGTGGCTGTGAAGAAAAGTGAATCACTATGATGTACAGATAGAATATTTTTATCCTTCACTAAACCTCAGCTGTCCCTGATTTTTGCCTCTTGTTTTTGCTCTGCCCTTGGTAACATTATTGCTTTTCCAATAGATTAATGAGGCTATGTCAGTCAATAAAGCCAGACATTATAACTTCTTACTTCTAATAGTTCAGAAAATGCATGTTGACAAAGTATGTTTTCTATTAACATTTTGGTTGAATTAGAGTAATATCTTAAATTGCCCCAATTTTCAGGCCATTCTCTCCCTTCACATTATTTTTAGCTTTGTCCAGAGTTCTTAAGAAAAGGTATGCCACACACACATACACACACACACACACACACACACACACACACACACACACACACACGTGTGTGTGTGTGTGTGTGTGTATACATATAAGCCAACACCCCATAAGTGCACTTGATACTAATCTGCCTTTACAATGTTACTACTCATCTGCATATCACACATGAATAGATTATTACACCACTCCTTTATTTATTCCAAAAACTCTGAATATATCATAAAACCTTTTGGAATTCCACCTTAAGTGATACTGTTTTACAAAGTGGTTTGCTTGACTGGCCTAGATTTGTTTACATGAACTCCCGAAATTTAGCTGACAGATTAGTCCATTCTGGCTTTTTTCTTTAGAGCATCCAGGATGATAGAGCATTTTGCTTATAGTGGTCAGCTGGTTCATACTCTGATACTTCTGCATCTCTTTACATCTGTGACATTCCTTTCTATGGACCAGATTCAAAATGGACTTGGGATTGGATTAACACACTACACCAAGCAGTTACATCATGCGAGTCCAGTACCTAGGGCTACACCAGTCCTCATTCAAAGTATGCTAATGGGATTGTAGAAGCCCTACCCCCTCACTAGAAAAGGGAAGTCAGGCTCACCATACCAAAATAGTTCAGCACTGGTGAAGATCACTAATGTACAAGACTAAAATAGTGAAGCCCAGTGAATTAAATGGGCTATTTTGGTGAAGTGGAAGTTACACCTGTATACAAGCCTAGATACCATTGGCGGTATTGGTGAGAAGTCTGTCTGCAGTACAGAAGTCCACATACAGGTAAATCAGCAGTGTCCAAAAAGGACTGGGGGAATTAAGCTGGGGGCTGTGCCAATGCACAGTTGAATGAAGTGTGAGAGCTGTCCCTAAACCCCAGTGGGGGATTTGGCTTACAATGTCCTTTCAGTAAAAAACAGAGTTGATTCTTTAGTGGGCTAGTGGCCATGCATTCCCATTCCTTATCATAGACAGGGAAGACAGAAGCATGCAGCCATCACCAGTCTTCCCTACAGGTTCAGCTGTTGTACTAAACAGCCTTATGGCCATGCAGCTCCAATTTATATATATATATATATATATATATATATATATATATATATATATATATATATATATATATATACCAGACCTGGTGTTTGTCATATAAGCAGAGCTGTGGTGCCATAGAATATATATATTGTATACACTGAGTTAATCGACGGAAGGACACTGAGCAAACTCGGATCTATAATATATAACATTAAGTATCCTGGTTTTTTTTCTTATTTTTTGAGTTATTTATAGCACTTTGTGTACTGTATATTTTTCTAGCTAGTTTTACTGTGCATGAGGTATTAACTGGAAATTGTCCACTTTTATTAAGCATCTGTTGGGTTGTTTGATTCTGATAACTTGTTTGCAGTTAAAAGCTTTATCTAGAGGCTCCTTTAGCTGTTTAAAACTTTCATTTAAAGGCTCACTGCTGCTTTTCTGCTGTGAGAAACATTTCTGCAGTTTGTTTCTAAGTAGTGTGGATATTTGCAGCATTGTCCATATTCAGGCTTGTATTTGGGCCTAGTGTTTGTGGAGGCTGTGTGTCTGAGCACATATTCAGGGACATCTTGGTTTAGCCAAAGCCATCAGGCATTTCAGTGAGAGAGAATTGTTTAAGATCATTGGCTGACTGAGGTCACCTGGACTACATCTTAGACTAAGCACCTCATTGGTTCTTTTGAGCTTTTTTTTCTTAAAAGTTGTCTCAGGTTTCAACTTTCTGTTACCTAAGAAGTTAAGTTGTGAGTGTTTCTGCCATTTCACACTGAGCTAATCGAAGGAAGGACACTGAGGAAACTCGGATCTATAATATATAACATTAAGTATCCTGTTTTTTTGCTTATTTTTTTGGAGTTATTTATAGCACTTGTCTACTGTATATTTTTTTAGCTAGTTTCACTGTGTGTGAGGTTTTAACTGGAAATTGTCCACTTTTATTAAACATCTGTTGGGTTGTTTGATTCTGATAACTTGTTTGCAGTTAAACGCTTTCTCTAGAGGCCCCTTTATCTGTTTAAAACTTTAATTTAAAGGCTCACTGCTGCTTTCCTGCTGTGAGAAACATTTCTGCAGTTTGTTTCTCACCCTCCCTCCCTATTGGTATGCTGTTCTTATAGTTGGCGGCTTTGCAGTTGCCCGCCCCTACTGGAAATTTGATCTGGGACCCTCCTTCCAGTCTAGTGTCATTACCTCATTCTACCTAATACAGGGAGAACATTTGAGAAGGCCAATCAGCTTAGTTTCTGCTCCTCCTTTCTCTCTTTCCACTAAAAAAAAAAAAAAAAAAATTCTAAGCTTGTTTCCTGCCTTTCCTGTGGGTAGTCTAGTCTGGATACAGATTTGCTGTGTCCAGGACTATTTGTGGGCTTCTAAGCCCCCAAGCCTTTTTTTGTTGGAGGGAAACCTTCTAGCTTAATTTTGTTTCTTAGAACTAGCCAATTATTTTGTTTCAGCATTCAAGTCTGTTTCTTTGATCTCAGCACTTGTTCAGAACTTATTGTAAGCACTAAATAAGCTACAAATTACTACAGCACTCAACTGTCCTCACTGTCTAGAGGAAAACAGTTTATAGTACTTAACAAATAAGCACCTATCCAGGCATGTCTAAGGGTCAGCTCCCGGTGTTTTCTCCTGTCTACCTGATGAATCTGGGCATCTTGGGGCAATGCAGTAATTGCCTCATGTACACAGGTAACCGTCTTCTCCTACCACCCAACACTACAACCTGTGAGACATGCACTTATATAGCCAAACTGGAAGCAAATCTCTCTTCACATAAGAATGGACTAGACAGTCAAGAGGAGAAGGTAAACACTTGCACCACACCACACTCAGCACATAGTCCCTCAGAACCTACACCACCAAAACACACACAAAGAAACACAAAACACACACCTACATATGCGAAGGATCTCAGTAAAAACCTGCCCAAGCAATAGGGACCTCCAAAGCAGAAACACAAGCAACCTCCAGCCCCCCAACACAAACCAAATGACACACAGCCCACAAACTCAGTGTGCCACTCAACCACAGCCCATAAGACATAACAACGTACCCAACACTCTAGTCATAGGTGACTCTATAGTCAGGCACACTGATGTTTCAATCACCAGGCTAAACAAGGAGAAAGTTACTGTCAGCTGCCTGTCGGGTGTCAGGATCTGCCACATAATGCATGCACACAGGTCACTCCACAACAAGTAAAAATATAACTCTGTCATTGTCCATGTTGGTGTGAATGACCTGCGACGTACCTCCTTGGACTACATGAAAAGGGACATGGAGGAGCTGTCCAATCTTGTAGCCCAGGCAGGTATGACCCTAGCCCTGAGTAGCATCCTGCCATCACCCAGAATGATACCACAGTACAAGGACAAAATTATTGACTTCAACAACTGGCTAAGCTTCTGGTGTCATTCTAAGGGGATCCAGTATCTGTTTGCCTGGGATGACATGATCGACAAACCACGAGGCTTTGCCAGAGATGGCCAGCACCTGTTGCCCCTGGGATTCTGGATACTGGCTAAGGCTCTAGCCACCCCTGTAGTGCCTTTTTTAGGCAAGGTTCAAATGACAAATTCACCACTGTAACAGGTACAGGCAAGAAGAATCTGAGGTATTGCTACTCAATGCTAGAAGTCTAAACCTCAAAATGCACTCACTCAAGGCACTCCTTAAAATGGAGAACATCGACATCTGTGCAGTGACAGAGACCTGGTTCAAGGCTCCAGAGAGTACCCCTGCATTACCAGGCTATAATTCTTACCACACCTTTCGGCCACCTAACTTGGACTGAAACACTAAAGGTGGAGGCGTGTCCATATTCATTAAGGATATCCACACCTCCAGGCTAGTTGCTCAGCATAATGCATCCGAGATTATCCAAGTGCAACTAACTCTGGGCAAGACCGCAATCAAAATTGTAGCTTGCTACAGATCTCCCACCATGCCCCAGGATTCCCACTCCTCACTTCTGGATACAGTGGAAAATATTAGGGTACAACCTAACACCCTAATAATGGGCAATTTCAACTACCCTACCATTAACTGGGAAAACTACTCATGTACCAACTCTTGTGCTCAACGTTTTCAGGAATTCATAAATTCCAATGCCTTGGATCAACTTATCCACACCCCCACCAGGGGCAGCAATATCCTAGACCCGGTTATTACCAACATGGGTAACCGGTGCTCCACACCAGAGGTCAATTCCTCATTGGTCAGATCCGACCACAAGCTAATCACCCTAGACATCCACATCCCTCCCCCACCCCCCATTGGGGAAACCACAGTAAAAAATTTCTCCAAAGCCAACTTCAAACTTCTTAAGACAGAACTGGAAAACTTCACAAGACTCATGCTGATGGACAATAGAGGTATGACTGCTGAATCCTACACAAATGGACTTTATAAGCACTTACATGCGTGCATGGATCTTGCAATCCCAAACAGAACCAAGACGTTATCCTCCAAAAAAGGAAGCCAATCTGGTGGTCCCCTGCCATAAACAAACTGTACAACAGAAGGAAGAAACTGTTGCAAAAGAGAGTAAAATCCCATGAGTGGAGGAGCTCCCTGGTTAGCCTCAGTAAGAAGCTGTGATCCCTGATAAAGTCCTCCAAAGCTAGTTACGAAAACAAAATCGCCACTGATTCTAAAGACAACCACAAAGCATTCTATAGCTATGTCAAAATTCTCAATGGCAACATTCAGATCTGCTCTGAGTTACAGCACAATGGCACTAAATATACAGACCCCAAATGAAATTGACAACATCCTGGCAGATAGGCTCAGTGCTAACTTTACCCCCCTATCACCCTCTAAAGGGCCCATCTCTATACCGGAAGAATGCAAAGTTCCTGTAATCACGGCTGCACAGGTAAAAACCACACTATCCAAAGCCAAGAACACAGCATCCATGGGACCAGAAAACATCCTGGGTTGCATTCTACATGAACTACAGAACGAACTGGCACCCCACCTAAGTACCATGTTCAATCATAACCTCACCTCGGGCTTTGTGCCCAGTGAATGGCACACAGTGACGGTTATCCCACTCCACAAGGGGGGAGCCACCACGGACCCTGCGAACTACCGCCCCATTAGCCTGACAAGCCTAGTCTGCAAGGTCATGGAATGTATCATCTTGGAACTTATAAACAAAGACATTGGTAATCTCCAAACTCTGGACCCCACCCAGTTCGGGTTTGTAAAAGGCAGATCATGTCTCCTAAACCTGAGAGTAAGGTGGTTCACACAGACTATCTAGATCTTGCCAAGGCTTTCAACACCATCCCCCACTCTGGAATTATAGATAAACTCACTAAACTAGGTATAAATCCCTATGTCACAAGATGGGTTGCCAACTGACTCACTGACAGAACCAACACTGTGAAAGTAACAGACTCCAAATCCGACTTCAGACCAGTGACAAGTGGAGTACCACAGGGTTCAGTCCTGGGTCCTCTCCTGTTTGGTATCTACTTCTCTGAAGTACAGGCTAACACAAAAGGTCTTTGGCTAACAAAGTTCGCAGATGATTGCAAACTAGGAGCCATAATCGAAATTCCTAACAATGCGGACATCCTACAAAAGGGCCTCTCTGAGACAGATGCCTTGTGTCAAAGCCATGGCCTCAAGCTCAATGCCAAAAAGTACATTGTCATCCCCTTTGGTAAAAACTCTGTACCCATGAACTATAACATAGGCGGTAGTATATTTAACACCGAAAGTGTGATAAGAGACCTTGGGACACAGGTGGACAGCAGTCTCTCCTTTGTTAATCACATCACCATAGTAGTCAGGAAATCCTTCTACGTGGCACATCTCATCACAAAAGGCTTCTCATTGAGAAAAAAAGAGGTAATTGTTCCCCTCTACTCATCACTCATTAGACCCATTATAGAGTACAACGCCCCTTTTGGTATGTACCTCACAAGATATCTACAACAACTGGAAAGGCCGCAGAAATATCTCACAAAGAAGATTACTGACCTCAAACAGATGCCCTATGCAGACCTTCTCAAAAAACTCCAGCTTTACTCCGTTGCATATTGCCTACTCAGAGATGATCTCTGCCTAACGTACAAAGCTATGTCAAACCCAGAGCTGTTGGACATGCTCCACTTAAAGAAATCCCAATCCCTCTGAGCTACACGCTCTAGGGACCTAAACCTTGTCTCCACAATAAACAGAACATGCCGGAGGGATAGATTCCTTTCCCATAGACTTCCCATACTCTGGAATAAACTACCTATCTATATCAAACAAAGCTCCTCATTAGCACTCTTCAAGAAAAATCTTGATGATTGGATGGGAAATAGGAAATTCACCCCGGGGATCACTTCTGTGGCTCTGCTCGACAGTGGCACAGGAAAATAATTCTCTTGGGTGGCAAAAGCCAGGGTACCTTTTTTGGATGGGCTTGTATAGGCCCTTGGGCCGATAGCCTAGTACCTACCTATGAACCTATGAACCTATAATCAGTTTCCTCAGTGCATACCATCTTGGGTCTAAAAGAAATTTTGTGATTACATTACATCATTTTGCCAATCACATTCAGAAATTTATTGCCAAGGAAAATACACATATACAAGTACCTATAGGTCTTTTTTGCCATTTCATACCCACTCAGGTCATAAAACTTTTCAGGCTTTTAAAAAACTCACAGCTTTTTTTTACTGTGCACTGTCATTGAAGATTGCATTCATTCTCTCCCATAGGGCCACAAGTATATTGAGCTTTTTGTAGTCGGAAGATCAAGAAATCTGATAACCCCTGACAGCCAATTCACTAGTTAGCTAAGCTTTGCAAGCCAGGGAATATGATGCGCTGGGTGATATAACAAGGAAAGATGGGAGTAAGACTGAATCAGAAACTCCAAAATTACACTTTTAAAAAGACTATGTTATCTCAACTATTCCTTTACATTAAAGATTCTTTAATATATGTAAGTGTGAAGATAGGTGAAGGCTGCCAGCCTAGCGAGATAGAATTTGTAGATAATTCTGTCATTTGAAAATATTAATATAAGCCACAAGCTTGTTCTTTTAAATGTGAAAGGACTGTATTGGATGTTGAACTGCAAAGAAAAAAAATGTAACAACAGTGGACTCTGCTGTAAGAAAGCTGATAAGTCAAGCATTGTGAAATTCTTTGATCTAAAACTCAGAGCTGAGATGTCTAGAGGGAGGCATTCTGTCTATTCATTTGAGGCCAGAGTTAATGGCTAGAATTTACATGTATAATTTATTTTATTGCTCTGGCTTACTGACCAGCTGCAAGATCAAAATGGCTATTAACCTCTGAATTTCTGTTAGCCTGGGAACCAGAAAGAAATGATGTAATCTGAAATGAATCAGTGGTACTGTGTTATCAATTTAAGGACAGAAAGAAGGAGAGCATTTTGTCTTGAGAACATCCAACTCACCAGCACTCTGCCTGTGTTCTATATGTAAGCTTATTTAAGATCTGTGTTTTCTCTTAGATATAGCTAGGAACTAGGAATATTAGATTAGTTTTTTTTCTGTATTGATGTCAGAACTTTTATACTGTATTATTTTAGGTATTTTTCTGTGATCTCTGAACTCTTGACTAGCACTGTGTGGTAAGAAATATTGTCTTATGTTTATATTATTTATTATTAAATATTTTTAAACCTTTCAACTGTGGCTGTTTTATGTAGAGGTAATCTAAGCTCTAGAGTACGTTGTATTTATACAGTGATACTGGTCAAGCCACTCCAGTAAGCCTTGACTGTTCAGTTGCACTTACCATTTGGATAATAATATTCCACAGT
This sequence comes from Protopterus annectens, assembly GCF_019279795.1. NCBI lineage: Eukaryota > Metazoa > Chordata > Ceratodontiformes > Protopteridae > Protopterus > Protopterus annectens. The sequence goes on along the minus strand of NC_056746.1, from coordinate 917,577,443 downwards.
AATAATTGGACACCCTTTGTTAAGGGCCTTTTTGGTAGATGATAAATATTAGTGGGTGGTAAAAAGTGGTACTACTGTATAGTCTGGGTAAAAGAGGCACAGCTGGAGAACCTGTGCCAGCTTTCCCCAGGAGTGTCTATGTGGTTGTATATAACTCTTATCTCAAAGTGTGTGTGTGTGTGCGTGTGTCAGCTACTTGGGCAGGAACACGAAGCACTGGTTGGACAGAGAGGGTGTTGGAGATTTTATCTTGCCCACTAGGCTGAGATCTGGACCCTATAGCTGTGCCAGTGGGGAGTCTTACTGGGGACCTGGAGAGAAAGGGAGAAACTATCCCCAGACTGACTGTGATCTGTGCGCTCTTAAGGGAAATTGCACTTTACTGTGTGTGTATTTATTATCCTTTCCATATATGGATGCCCCTCACTGGTGTTAGTGGTGAGGATTGAGGCTCCTTGATTGCTGGGCCAGTGCACGGGCATCACAGTAAGAATCAAACGTGAATGAATGACTGAAAACAAGACAGTAACACTTTCATTGAAGGATCTCAAACTTAACAGTATTTTTCACTATTTTATTTTATTTTACATTTATTTACAATGTTAGAACACTGACCATAACTAACCATTTGCAGGTACTGCTCAGGTGGATTTGAGATATCTGATAGTCGAGACTGGTTTAAATTAATCTCCTCAGCCATGTCCCACAGTACATTATAGGCAAAAAGTAGCTTTCCAAGAAAATAAGATCACATCAAGATACATGCCCCTAAGAGCATTCAGGATTTGAAAAATATACATTTAATGCAACAACTTATTGTGCTGCACATAGGTTTAGATTATGAAAAACTTCATGGCAAGATAGAAAATGTTTTTTTTTTCAGTTTCTGCCAAATGATCCTTTAGGCCAGGTATTTTACAGAGAGAGTTGAGAATTCTACACCTAGTTAACATTCTGTTTCTCTTAACTATATTCATGGAGCTAACAAAAGCCATGCATTGTCACTGGTCTGAAAAGACTGGCACTGCAAATCAAATTCAGTAATAGCAGTACAATGCCTGAAGATAAAAAGGAATGACTATGCCCATCATTAGTCCATTCTTACTACTTAATGGACAAACTAAAGATCTCAGATAGTCATTAACCTTCTTCATTGTAAACCCATTATAACTTCCTTATATCTGTCCCATGCATTTTTGATGTTCATTAGTTATGTTTGTTGGTGTTATTTATTGACTGTGTAAGTGGGATTATCCCTTGGACTATCTGAGCATGAGAACATACAATATATGCAACAAAGTTACACATTATATTTACAGTAGAACTCCTGTAAGTTGACCACCCAAGGGAATGTAACAAACTGGTCAACATACAGAGGTGGTCAACATAAGGAACTAGGCCTACTGTACTGATACATACATGTACTTTACTTTCTTGTGCAGCTTTTATTAGAGAATATCATCCAAAATCATACATAATTACTGTGTTCTCATAGTTAATCATTCTTTCTGAAAAAAAGAGTCAATCTTGTTCTGTTTCTTATTCTTATTACAAAAGTAAGTGGAGAAATCACTCTCAACACTGACTACACCACTCAGCATACAAGGGCATTTTCCCACAGGAAATTACTTCAACTGCATCATCAGATGCCTGACATCCTTTTCTTTTGGAGTCTCTGCAATTTCTGTGTCATCCTCACTTGCTTCTTCCACTCCATCAGCTGCTTCATGCACTTTAACACTGGTTTGTACTTCAGTCAATATCGCTTGGAAAATTGCTTCTGGGTCAGGTTCATTACAGGTTGCCACCTCATCATTCATTGCAACAAAACCTTCAAAATCTACTCCTTCATATTTTGCCATGGGAGATGGACTGTCTGATGGGGCCAAAACATCATGCTCTTGGGTTGTGACAAATCCAACTTTCTTGAAACACTTCTGTATCATTTCTGGCTGAACTTTATTCCAAGCAGAATTGATCCAGTGGACAGTGTCCAGAGTGTTAACTGATGCAGCAGATGAAGTTGCTTCCACAGGCAGACAACAGGTTTGTGTTTTAGTAATGACCCACTTCAGGAGCTGGGCTCAGTAGTGTATTTTAAATGTTTGATGATGCCTTGGTCAATAGGTTGGATTTTTGGGGTCATGTTTGGAGGCAGAAATTTCAGTGTCAGTTTGTGAGATGATTCACTTGTGGGTGGCCAGGACAGTAGTCTACTGTCAGCAGAATAGACTGTTTCTTCTTCTTCTTCTTCTTCTTCATTTCTTGGTCGCTACCCCTTACCCACTCCCCAAATAGGGCACCAGTCATTCATGCACATTTGTTTGATCTCCAAGTGACAGGGAGGTCTTTGGGCTTCAGGTTCTTGAATGCATGTGGCTTTGCTGATTTACCAATCACCAAGGGATTTAGTTTCTCTCCGACTGAGCTAGTGCAAAGCAGAACTGTGAAATGTTCTTTGGAAAGATTTCTGCTGTTACATTTGTCATCCTTCATGACGAGACACCTGGCAGGCATCACCTTGAAAAAGAGTCCACACTCATCAGCATTAAAGATGTCATCATCTTTGAAACCTCTAGTGAAGTCAGGGAACCTTTTGATGAACTCTTCCACAACTTCTACTGGAACTTCATTGAATCCACCACACATGACTTTCTGGCAGATCTCGTGTCACAGTTTAAATTTCTTGAGCCAACCACTTGTTTGGAAAGCTGCCACCCCGAATTCCTGTGCAAATTTTTTATCAACTTCTTCGATCATCAGCCCAGAGATTCAGGCTTTAACTGCCCTCTTTTGTTTGAACCAGCTTAATGTGGCTTCCGTGGCTTCATTGACTTAATCGAGGGAAGTTTTCCTCCTTTTCTGCTGTACTTCTCTGCTTTCCTTACCATATCTCTCCAAGTACTCATGTTTATGTTTTTGGATGTTGCTTACTGTAGTCTTGCTAGCACCAAAATGTTCTGCCACCTTTCTTCATCTGCTGCTGTCCAGAAAATATAGAAGATCAACCTCTTCTTTCAATATCAGCTCTTTGAGTTCTTTCCTTTGGGCCATCATGTCTCGATTAACTGTAAAATTTTCAGTAATTGTAGGATGTACCTATAATTCAGACCAATCCTTCATGTTAAAAAAAATCTTCAGCAACACGTGATAAACAATTGGACGTTGGGCCTAATCCAACATGTGGTAATAATAAAACATGAGAAAAGAACTTATACTAAAGAAAAATAATACAACTGAAGGGCAAAGCCCACATCTTCTACCCCTTGGTGTAGAATGGACTTTGGTCAAGTTATAGAGGGTAAATTAATATTGTGGGTCATAGTCCAAGTGGTCAAGATGCAACTTACAGAGGTGGTCAATATAGAGAGGTCGGTCTTTCATTGGGTACATGTGGTGCATGTCTGGTCTATGAAAATTAGGTCAACTTAAGAAGGTGGTCAATGCAGGGAGGTTCTACTGTATGTACATCAAATTCCAAAGGGAAGTAAATCATCATAATAAATAAGTGAAGTTAATACTTGATCAGACAGTAAAGTAAAAATCATTATATTCTACAGAACATTTTATAAATATCAAAGGTGTAAATTAGGAAGACCAACACAGATTATGAATAAGAGTGGTAGTAGGTTGAAGAGTGTTAGCATAATCAATTAAAGGACTTATGCCATTAAGAGTTCCAGCAGACAGTTCACTAGGCTATTTCTAAATTGAAGGAGGTTTAAATATTTCTAACGTCTATTAACAGTGAATTCTAGATCTCTCAATCTCATTTACATTGTTCTGACTCCCATAGCTTCCTCAAGATGAACAACACATGTACTTACAACCTTCTATGTTAAAGAAATATTTTTGCAATCCATGGTTCTGGAAAGTGGAGACAGAGAGTGAGAGACTGAGCCCTGACTATAGACCAGAAGACCAGTATTCTATTAGCGGCATGAGCACTGGGGGACTGGGGGTTAAAATAAGCTTGAGTGACTAACAGCAGCTCACTCATCTTGGAGGGAAGGAAGACTGTCAGGCACACAGCACTAGTGACAGCTACTAGTAAGTAGGTGCATCACCTAACTATACTGGGCAAGCTTGTTCATGCTCTGTTAGGCAGTGATCTTCCTGCTGAGCTGGGAAACAGAAGACATGTGGGAACACACATATCTCCTCTTCTGAGCAGGTAGTGGTGGCAGGTCTACCAGCAGTCTGCTGGGTAGGGTGGGCAAATCACTTTGCAGGATTTGTAAGCTAACCCACCCCCTTCCACACAACTCTTGCCACTGGGGGAACAGTTAAGCTAATGTGGCTTCCTCAGCAGGAATGGATGGGCATAGCTGTCACCTAGCCCAGGGATGCCCAGCTCTCATCTCTGCAGAATAAAGGTGGCATTTGGATGAAGGCAGTGAAGCCCACTGAGACGGATGGGTTTAAAAATATTTACTGCTATCATTGCTGAGTCATCTAAGTTTTCATCTGTGCTCCTGTGTTTTGCACATCTTTCTTTTTTAGAAGTTCTGTTTACTTGACTTCATTCATTTCTTTGCAGTACATGTTTAAAGCTTTTTAAGTCTTCCTTTTTGTGACCGTTCATGCAGACATTATACCATTTTATTTGTTTTCCTCTACATCAGATTTTCCTTCAGCATACACATCAGTGCCTTCATGGAAATGGTGTCCTAAACCTATATACATTACTCCTGGCAAAGTATCTGTACGGGGGGGGGACCTCTGTTATCCATGTGTGATCCCATGTGGCCTATATTTCAGTACTCCCTGTCCTTCCCTGTCATGCCCTTCCCTTTCCCGCTCTTCCCTGTCTTGCCCTTCCCTTCCTCTCCCTTCCCTGTCCTTCGCTTTCCTGACATTCCCTTCCCCTTATCATAAAGCAGTAATCAGAGGAAATTTATAACAACTAAAGGCAGCAATAACTAAGACAAGGGTGGCCAGATTCTGTAAATTTCAGGGATTTTAGTGCATTATGCTGATATTGGCTCTAAACTTGTGGATAATGGTGTAATATGCAAATGCACCACAACGAGCTCATAATACCGCATCGCACAAGTGAGTATCACAGTAGAAACAGTACAATAAACAAACCCACAAGTAATCCGTAAGTAATGAGAAATCATTGTCAAAGTGTGTTGTACATTAACAAAGTTCCAGAAAGATTATCACAATTCAGGCATCCTGATAGTTTTACATACATATCTATACCATAATCTGTCCAGTAAGGTTAAGGACAAGTATGGAATATAACTGACTCCATTATTATTAAAAAAAAAAAAAAAAAAAAAAAAAGGAAAAAATGCCAACTATCCCAATCTAAGCTGCATGGCATTCTTAAAACATATTTAAGAAATCTGTTCAGAAATGTTACAGACAACTATCGATATTTCCGTAATTCATTTACTAACAAAATATACTTTCTTTAAAGCTGTGTGTCCTTTGTAATATATATCTTCAACAATCTGTGCATTAAGCTCAGAGACAACTATGGATATCTCCATAATTCATGTACTAAAAACAAATATGTCTGCTTGCACTTCGGATTCTGATGGAATATATAACATTTCTAATAAAAATAATTAATACACGAGAAGGGCGATCACGGCCACATAGCCACAGCTAAAATTCGCTAACAATGGGTTCAAAACTTGTGTAGGGAAGACAAGTAATGCACACACCCAAAGAAAGTGGGAGATATAAAAGAAGATGTAGGGTAAGGGTGATGAAGAGGGACATGCAAGAGGGATGTCTGAATAGGAAAATCTGAGGAAAAAGTTTTTTAGGTGGGAATAGAAGGAATAATCATTAGGAAATAGCAGGAAAAGGATATCACGGCATGTGTACCCATAGATCAAATATCACAACACATAGACAAAGGTTGGAAAAAAAACATTAAGGACAGGTAAGTTACACAGATGGCACACTGCACAACATGAGCAATCAAAAGTTTTCAGATAGAGAGGAGATGCATACCAGTCATTCTGCAATGCAGAAAAATATATCTACCTATGCGCACACTATCATGGCACAACATATTGCAAACTATATAGCAGTCATACCTGGATATGTATGAGCAATGGTAAATGTGTGTTGGAGGGTAATAAATAAGGATCACAGCACACATTGGTTGAATAAACATATATTGAAGTGGTCTCTCAGCAGTGCAAATGTAAGCCAAACAATATCACAGATGAGCACATGCAAACCTAACAATGCTAGATAAATCCAGCAGAGAACAGAACCAGACCTACAACCATGCCTGTGAAAGGCAAAAAAACAAGCACAGCACTAAACAGAAGTACTGCATAAAAGCAAGAAAATGATAAATATCATAGTAGGTGTACACAAACCAAATTAATATGTCATGGAATGCATATATGTCACACACATATGTCATGTCAAAGGCAACACAGAGGTGTAGGCATACATGTGTGATTGCCAGAGACCTAAATGGAACATACCTGAAAGCAAGGCCAATGCACATACTCACAACAATGACATATAAGAATGTTGTTGTTGTTGTTGTTGTTTGTCTTTCGGCTTTTCTCAGTAAGGGGTCACTACAGCAGAACTCCGGTCCGCTAATGATTGGCAGTAGATTTTTACAAAATGCAGAGGTGCCAGCTCGACGCCCAACCTTCAACGAAGGCACGCCCATTTACGCACACATGTCTTTCGAATGCTACCCAACCGTGGGGAGGACATGCAGACTCCACAAAGAAGGCACTCCCAAGCCACGCTGAGAATTGAACATGAGAACCTCTTGCTGTGAGGTAACAACGCTACCGCCGTACCACCGCGTCTAAGAATATTTACTAAAATATAACGCTACAGCTTAAAATATATATTAGGTTGTGCACATGAATTTCAACAATGTACACTGCTTAACATACACGTATAATGAGAATAAGGATGCATTGTAAGCAGTAGCCAGCGACTTGTGTGCAGATGTCCTGCAGCAGTAAAATGGCCATATATTTGACACATGTTCACCATATCAGCCGCATAATATGTTTCAATGGTCAGTAAATGCAACAAAGGCAAACAATGTAAAAATATAATATGGAATTATGAAGGTGTAAAGGAGGTGGCCAAATTAGGCCCACATCAGTGAAAAGTATGACAAGGTAAGCTGATACACTGTAAATGCATGTGTACAGCACACAGGGTGCAGTAGTAGTCTCCTAAAATGCAATTAAGCAAATGGCGAATGTTTGCCACATGGTGGAATGATTATGATGTCTACAGAACGTCCATGTATAAATCACACACACACAGTAATGTGCAACCATGTAACATCAACATGTACAGGTAAACAAGCACATACACATACACTGTCATGCAAATGTTGAATAAACAACTGCAGGTGCATGTCACACATCATGTGCATTACTGAGCAGAACACATTCCTGTGAGCATCATTCCAGCACATCAACAGTAAGTCAGTGAATGCTCACATATCATAGGTACAATAGTGTGTCACTATGAATCAGACTTTGTGCATAGACATGTACAATCAGTTAATGTTTACAACTACTTGTGGAAGGTGTGAATTTATGTGAATAAGTAATAGGCATGAACATGTAAGATACAGCAAATAAGCTGCAATGTACTGCTACAGAATAAATTATCTGTAACAATGTATATACATTAGTGATACATGTGTGTTAGATGCAGTCAGAAATGTAGGCCTTCGCATAGCTATTACATGCCTGTATATGACCCCAAAGGGCATCAACATTGCCAATACATGGCACACAGCACCACATTATGCCAGTGGGACACCATGATTATTGTCATGCAAAACACATGGGAAATGACACACACTTTTCTGTGCACATATATGATATGGCAATACACAATTCCAAACCATATTACAATGGTAGGGCTGGACTATGGACAACATCTGTTGTCTGTCATTTGCCCTCAGTAAAACTCATGTTTACTGGCTAATTTTTGCAGCACTAGCTGCAGGTTAACTACCACAATGTATGGACACCTGAATGTATGTGGAAAGTGTAATGTGTTAATGTGTGTAATGCACACATTGAAACATAATTAAATGTCACAACACAATCACTCCAGTAAACATCAGATTCCCAATAAAAGCAATCTCAGTAGGTCCAAAGGAACAAGCCATGATGTCTAAAACCACTTTAGAGCGTTTTCTGTGTGTTGACATGCGTCAATGGGCGTTCCTTCTTTGAAGGTTGTGCGTTAGGCTCGGCAAGCCAGCACATAAAAATCTACTGCCAATCATTAGCGGACCGGAGTTCCGCTGTGGCGACCCCTAACCGGGAAAAGCCAAAAGACACAAACACAAACAATTCACCAGTAGATTGAGCGCTTTCTTATCCAATAACAGGAAACTTCATCAGAATCTAAAACCATCATTTCCCTTCCATTTATATATCTCCTCTCCATCATACATTGGTTCATTTAAATCTATTCTCGTGAATAAAATATATATCCACCATAATGAACCCCAAATACAACAATAAAATCAATAACAAAATCAATCAACATTTCAAAAGTCTAAAAATGTGTGTGTGTGTGTGTGTGTGTGTGTGTGTGTGTGTATACATATATATATATATATATATATATATATATATATATGTGTGTGTGTGTGTGTGTGTGTGTGTGTGTGTGCATGTGTGTGTGTGTGTGTGTGTATATACAAATATATAAATATGCAAATACAACAAACATTATATTCAAAATTCCTTTGTGGCATTAAAATAAAAATAAAATAAGGCATTCCTATCTTTTTTTCTGGTTATACAGTACATGTGTGCATAAATTCTCTGCTTGAGTGTGTGTTCTGTTTTCCCACTATAATATACCCAACAAAACAAACAGAACGCTATATATATCACCCTTTGGTTGTACAATTGTAGATCTCACTTGTATGAAGTTTTAGTTGGACCACCAGTATCCACAATTCACTCCTATTAGCTACAAAATGACACTGTGGACACCTGCCACATTTAAAGGTCCCACCATTTTCCATCTCATTACTGCTTCTCCTGGACCCCCCTCTCTCTCAAGAATATCCTTGAGATTCAAATTCCTTCTGAAACTAAATTTTAGAGGTTTTTGGAATACTTTATAACAGCTTGGCATCGTACTAAGCATTTCCCAATATTTATTAATTATTTTCTGCACCACTCTGGGGTCCTTTTTGTATGTTAACACCATATACGTGGTGCTCCCATGGGCTGTATCTCTCTCATCATTGATCTCCCTGTTATTATCCAGCTGTTCAGAGGAACTGTCTTTGTTCAACAACGGTATGTACTTGGAACCCCACCCCATAAAACCTCATCTCTTATCTTATGTATCAATGTATCTGGGTATCCCCTTTCACTAAATAATTTTTCCATAAAGGTTAGCTCATTAATAAGATCTTCCATATTGGATGTTATTCATGCTACTCTAATCATCTGTCCTCTTATTATAGTTCTCTTCTGCAGCAGGGGATGATTACTATTATAATGAAGATACATATTGGTAAAACATTCCTTCCTATAAACCTGTGATGCATATTTCCTGTTTAATGTATCTTTCTTAATATTGACGTTCAAATAATGGACTTTTTCCTCACTAATTTCATTTCATGAGTGAACTCCAAAAAGTCTGTTGACTTATTTATATAATCAATGAAATGGGTGATAATTTCCCAGGGTCCTTTCCACACCACAAAAATGTCATCCAAAAATCTATAATAACATTTAATGAACTCCTTATATTGTGATTCAAAAACAAATTTGTTCTCCCAATATAACATCACAATATTAGCAAATATTGGGGCACATGATGCTCCCATGGATACCCCATCTAAATGATGGTAGTACTCCTCCTCAATATAGTTATAATAATAATTAAATGTCACATAATGATAACACATAAGCATGTCAGCAACATGGTATGCATGCACAAAACTGCATATGCAGTCCAAACAATTATATGGCAATCAGCATATTGGCAACATAACATAATTGGAACACACAGACAATACTTAAGGACCAGAGGGACCAAGTTTAGGGGGACAAGACTCAAGAATCTCCAGGGCTATCTCCCAGAATAAGTCACCCATAACCTGTGCCATATCCTTGAAGAATATCCCCATCAAGTATCTCATCTGTGTTTGGAACACATTGGTCACATCCTCCCGGATCTCTTCCCAGTAATCATCTGTATTCCAGTCCTGGTGTCATCTCCTCTGTAATGCAGTAGGCATGATGGCTTGGGCATGTGGAGGTCCGGCTTCCTCCTCATCATCATGTTTGTCTCCAATGTTACTATCATCATCTGACAACTCTGGCAGTAGCCTGGCATGTACTCGTCTTCTGATAAAGAAATGTCAACAGCTCCTATGCTCTGTCAAGATGAATTGTGAAACACATCAGAAATGAAAAGCAAATGTGTATCACGCAGAACATTCCCATGAAGATCATAACAGAAATGAATATGAAACTGATATGCATACCTGCAGTCTAACATACTTAATTAACATACCAACCACTGGTGACTTCTGAAAATATGAATATGAGACTGAAGGTGTAATAGTATATATCAAACTTCTTATTTAAAAAGCAGTTTAATTTAAATGATGTAAAGATTAGCAAGTAGGCACAACAGAATTGCTGCTAGTGAATGGCTCATAATGCACATAACAAACACATTTCTTATGCAACCATATGCAAATCAAGCACATGTGACACATCCTGACATTTGAATGGAAGTATGCCTGACATTGCCTCGTGCCACAATGTCTGTCTGCATAAATGTCAGCAAACCTAGGCTATAACTGTATTTTAACAAAAATACCCAAGGGGCTGTAGGCAGATGCAATACCAATTTTGAACTGCAAGACTTACTAATTATGAACTGTTGCAAAGAAACATCTAGCTACACAAGTGCCAGCCAACCTAGGCTATAACTCTATTTTAACAAAAACACCCAAGCTGTTATAGGCAGTTGCAACAACAATGTTGAACTGAAGGGCATACCAAATACTCTACAAAAAGCAGTGCAAACACTGACACACCAGATACTCATGCTGTCTGTAAACAGACAGGAAATACATACCAGCTCAATCACCAGAAAATGTATAAAACTGCAAAAAGCTATATATTACAATTAAAGCACTAAGACTTCAATGCAACTCGAGCTACCTACCACAACTATGTGCAACAGATACACAAAGCCAACTGTTATTTCGGTTGTGAAGTACAATTCGAAAACTGTGCTGAAACAGTGGCTTAATACTATGCGATAGTTCAACATGTTTAGTTTCAGTTACTGATACTGATCAGGGATGTCTTTCCTTCTTGGGATTTGCTTTTTTTTTTAACTAGTTTCCTCCTTCTATTTGATAGCCTGTTTATGGCAGGGGTCCATGAAACTGGTTTCCTTCTCTTAGAGGAGTGAGTCTTGGTTTTGCTAGGGATGGCATGATCCATGCATTCTTGTAGGTGCTCATAGAGTGCATTTGTAAAGGTTTCTGCATCTTGGGCAACATTATCCTTTAGCATGGGGGCTTTGAAACTTACCATCTCTGTCTTAAGTAAGGTGAAGTTTGCTTTAGAAACATTTTTTTACTGCGGTTTCCTTAGTTGGGGGTGGTGGCGAGGTGTGGCCATCCAGAGTGATTAGTTTATGGTCTGATCTAACCAGTGACTGGTTGACCTCCAGTGTGGAACTCCTGTTGCCCATGTTGATGATGACCAGGTCCAATATGTTTTCACCTCTGGTAGGGGAGTTTACCAGTTGATCCAGGGCATTTGAGTTGATGAATTCCAGGAAGTGCTTGGCCTGGGAGTTTGTACTCAAGTAGTTTTCCAAAGAATGGTAGGGTACTTGAAGTCGCCCAATATTAGGGTTTATGGTAGGACCCTCATGTTTTCCAGTGTCACCAGAAAGGTGGAGTAGAGGTCCTGGATCATGGAGGGTGATCTGTAGCAGGCCACAATTTGCACTGCAGATTTGCCCGATGTTAGTTGCACATGGATGATCTCAGAGGTATCATGCTGCGCCACTAACCTGGAGGTGTAGGTATCCTTGATAGATATGAATACACCCCCTCCTTTTGTGTTTCGGTCTGTGTTCTGTGGCCGAAATGTGTGGTATGAGTTGTAGCCCGGTAGTGCTGGAGTGCTCTCTAAAGCCTTGAACCAGGTTTCAGTTACTGCACAGATGTCGACGTTCTCCATACTGAGGAGTGCTTTGAGCACATGCATCTTGAGATTTAAATTCCTGGTGTAGCATAACCCTCAGTTTTTTGCTAATTGTGCTGTTTATGGATGTGGGTTTGACTTTTGAGCCTTGCCTAAAAAAGGCACTATGGGGGCAGCAAGAGCCTTGGCCAGTATTTGAAAGCCTGGGGGTGACAGGTGCAAGCTGTCTCTTGTGAAGCAACGTGGCTTGTTGAGCATGTCGTCCCAGGCTGACAGACACTGGATCCCCTTTGAATGACACCAGAAGCTTAGCCAATTGTTGAAATTGATCATTTTTTTCTTTATACTGAGGTATAATTCTTGGTGAGGGCAGGATGCTACTCAGAGTCAGGGTCATATCAGCCTGGGCTACATGATCAGAGAGCTCTTCCATGTCTCTTTTCATGTAGTCCAGGGAAGTACGTCTCAGGTCATTCACACCAACATGAACAATGACAGAGTCATATTTGTACTTGTTCTGGAGTGACCTGAGTGCTTGTGTTATGTGGTGGATTCTGGCTCCTGACAGGCAGCTAACAGTAACCTTCTGCTTGTCCAGCCTAGTGAGTGGAACGTCAGTGTGCCTGACTATAGAGTCACCTATTACTAATGTGTTAGGTATGTTATTTCGCCTTAAGGGCTGTGATTGTGCAGCACACTGATTTTTTGTTTTATGTGTTGTCTGGTTTGTGACGGAAGGAGCAGGTTGTTTGGGTGTCTGCTTTGGAGGTCTCTGATGCTTTTGCGGGTTTTTATTTAGAGCCTCCAAGAATGATTTTGTGTATTTATGTGTATTTTTTACCAGTGCTGTTTTAGTAGGTCTGTGTGTGGCTGGAGGTGTGGTGCAAGTGTTAACCTTCTCCTCTTGACTGTCTGTTCCAGTCTTGGGTGGAGACAGCTTAGCTTCCAGTTTGGCTGTAAAATTGCATCTCTCGCATATGTTAGTGTTTTGTGGTAGGAGGAGAGGGCTGTAATATTGCCTCAGGATACCCAAATTCACCAGCTGAACTGGAGAGTACACCTGAAATTGCCCTTTTGTCATGCCTGAATAGTAGGGTGAGCTGCTTAGTTGCTTGGTTGGTGAGGGGTGAATAAAGAGCCTTGCCCTGCTGGGCAATCAGTGTCAGGGTATATTAGCGCTTGCTATTAGGTCTGAGCAAGTGCTGGGCTGTAAGATACTTTTTGAGTGCTTAGGTTGTGAGTTAGACTAGTTTCAAGGGAAAAACTGAAGAAAAGACTTAGTGGAGCCGGGAATAATTTGACCGTAGCTAACAGGCACTGCCCGGTGCGCAAAAACTTGTAAACATGGTTTTTATAGTAGGAAAATGAAAGAGATAGAAATTAGCCCAAAATGGCCAATAAACTACTAACTTCTGGGCTTGAACCACTCCTCCAGGGACAGATAGGTTGCTCTCTCACATGTGAAAAGAGAAACTTCCTTCTATCCAAGTGAGGTATGGGCAACTCAGAAACTAGTATCACAGCCTTGAATTCAGCACTAGCCTGAAAACTGGACTATGCTAGCTTGGAAAGGTGGGAAACAAGAAATATTTTAGTTTTTTTGAAAAGATAAGGCAAAAACAGTAAAAAATATACTTAAAACAGTTTTAAACGACTACAAACGATCAGAAAAGGCTATCACACTTTAGTGTGTAGCCTACAACAGTTAAACAAATTATTTAAATAAAAACAACTTTTTAAAAGTGCAGACAGTCAAATAAGTACAATATGTGAAAAACACAAGCTTTTAAATCACAATAAACTCTGGAAAATCTGCATTTAGGTGGAAAACAGTTAAGTACAGCAAGAAAGTACAGAAAACTGATACTTAATCACTCCAACCTGGAAACATCAAAAATCTGGACAAGGCCCATGAAAAATAGGTACAAATCAGTTTGCTGATTAACATAAAAGTTGCATACATCATTACATAACCCCGCCCACTCTAATGAAATTGTGGGATACAAACTTTCAAATGCAAACTGAAGAACAGACAACCAAAATATGGCACCAGAGTCCCCCTGCAGCCATTCCAATGCCCCATCACCTGGCTATTTTGCCCCATTTACCATAAACACTAATGTGTGCACACTGCTTTACTTCTACAATGATTATTTGGATTTTATTTTTACATTTTATAGCACAATACACAAACACTAACAGACATCTGCTAAGCAAAGTAATACTGTCTCACAATGAAAATAGACTTGGCATTAAAACTTCTCTGCCCTTGAAACTCACATTCATCGAAACAGCATTGAAACCCACACCACATCCAAAGAAAATGCATCTGGCCAGTGGTGGATAAAGATTAACTTTGGGCTGTTTTCAAATCATAGGCCCCTTGCACACAAAACAAGATACATAAATGTGTTCTTTGATACACCTTCCTGACTTTATTAAATTATATTCCTTGTATAATACAGCACACTTTTTAGACTGAGAGCGCATTTTAAATTTATTATTTGAACATTTTTCCAGTAGGCAATGAAACAAAATGCATGAACCAATAATGACAAAACTGCCCAATTCAGAACATTTCCATTATAAAAGTCTACTTACACACACACACACACACACACACACACACACACACACACACACTAATATATATATATATATATATATATATATATATATATATATATATATATATATATATATATACATATATATACACACACACACACACACACACACACACACACACACATACATATAATGACAGTAGTGTAAGCCATAGGCATCTTGCACAGCTTCTTGCACTTATTTTCAATTTCAGTTTTTTTTTTGGGGGGGAGACAAAAGGCCAAAAACCAGGGACACATGTTAAGCATTGCTTGTATAATCTTGAAAAGTTGCTAGAATAAAATGTGTTACCACCATGCAATTCACTGCCAAGTCTGGGACCCAGGACCCTGTGCACTACAGTCAGAGCAACATACCACTATGCCAAATTAGCAGTTTCCTGAAAAACAGGAAAACTGAAACTTAAATGGCTATCATTCAGTGAATTCAGTTCTCACTTCTATAGCTCTCAACCTCTTAACACAAAAAACCTGGATAAAGCCAATAATGGGAAAATACAGAATTTAGTTCTCACTTCACCATAGCTCTCAATGTCTTATCACAAAAAAAAACTGGACAAAGCCAATAATGGGGGAATACAGCCCCAAAATATGGACAGATTTCAAATACTGGTCTTATAAACCTAGAAAATTGTTAGAATAAAAGGTTTTGTGTTACCATTTATTTTCAGAATAATATGAAGTCTGAAATTCAAATGCCTGTCATTATTTAGTGACTTCAATCCTTCAGTGATTTGCCACAAAAGTCCTTAAAAACACAGATTTTATGAGGAACAGAACAAAAGTATGAGGCATACATTCACAAGTGGTGGTGGCTAAGGACTTAAGGCTCTTTTTACCTGTACCCAAGGTACAGGGTTTGAGCCCTAGCACTTCTAGCCACCAGGTGTATTTACCTGGGGCATTTTCATACACGCACAGATACACAATACACAGTCGTTCTCTAACTTATCTACCCTTATTTCCTGCAATGCGTACTACCATCCTACCTCTCTTCATGCCATGTCATACTAGCCTCCCTTCACTTCTACCAACATATTACTCAGCATCATTTTAAGGTCTCCTGCTTGCTTTCACCTACCATATCGCCATGAGCCTTTCCCACTTCTTCTAAACCTGAACTCACAATCCTGCAAGTAGCTACATCTCTGCACCTCAATCTCCATTTCCCCTAATATCTCCCACCCACACTTAAGTATAGTAGTGGAGTCAAACCAGTCCACACCCCCAAGTTGTTACAAATCTTCTTTTATCCTTTGCACTGTCAAAAGAAAGCTAAACACCTATCTATATGACCTATCTACTATAATAGAACCCAAGTCCTCCTCTACTCCCCCCAGACTAACCATTTCCCCTGGAAGAAATCTCCTTTCCTTATCTTTAGATCTCATATTTATATTTTTCTGCACAGTATTAAGATACTGTTCTCCCCAGGGCAAACACAGTTCCAAAATTAAGGTGATAAGTCTATCAAGCACCTCAAAAGATTATGGTGATCTCTTCTCTCAAACCCAGTAAATTCCCTTATACTCCATGAAAGCATTACTCAAACTAGTCATCTCACTTATAATAAGCAAGTAATCCAGGTTTAATTGCCCCCCTCCCTTTATGCTAGAACATAATATATTACACATTCAACATTGCTCACAAAAATCTGAAATTGAAGTAACATTGCTAATAATGAGTTTGCAATTTTAAGGGTGTTATCCCCTCATTAACTATCCTGATGCCTTCACTATGGACCCGGGCAAAAAAAAGAAAAAAAATCCAGAGTGTGGCTGCATGTCTTCTCAGTCACTACCCCTACAAAGTGCATATCTACATGGCCTGTCAGTCATTTCACTCTAACAATTCATATGTAAACACACACAAACACACACACACAGAGACACACACACACACACACACACACACACACACACACACACACACACACACACACACACACACACACACACACACACACCAGTTCTGTTCAGATGCCTGAAATGCTCAATCCAAGCAGTCCGCTCATAATACCCATGCTCATAGATCCAATTCAAGCAGCAGTTGTTTCCTTCCCCTCTGCAGCAGTACCCAGAAGACAATGTCCTTCCCACTTGCAAGCAATACCCAGAATTTAATAAATAAAATAAGAAGCTGTTCTTCCCACTTTGCAGCAGTACCATAAGAAGTAGTCCATCCCGCTTGCAAGCAGTACCCAAAATAAAAAAAGGTACCACAAGAAGCAGTCCTTCCCACTTGCAGATCCATTCAAACAAGCTGGAAATGTGTGCATGTGAGCCCTTGAGCTCAATTCCAACAGGCTGACAGAGTTGACATCATCGTGCATGTGATGACGTTAGCTCAAAATGTAGAAAAACAAATTTAACAAAAAAGCTGGGAAATTTTCATAAATGAAGGGGTGGCACTCGGGAATCATGGCACCCCATTATTTGGACCCCAAAACTCGGTAAAAACCGAGTAATTCGGTATGGTTGGGAGGTATGGTGATGGTCATGTAGGTAAAGAGTTTGCAAAACTTAATTCATGTCAGCACTGTGGTCAGGAAACATTAACAGTAATGAAAAACATACATTCATTCCTCATACAGTGGGAACAGAGCCATACAAGTTGCTGTACGTGAGGGACATAGTAATGTTCTTTGGCAAAGTGTGCATCACTAAGCAAATACATACATCTTTCATGTTTGCGTTTCAACTGCCCATCCCACTCCCTCAAAGATAAGGATGATGTTATTCTTGAACTGAATGTAACAATTAGTGATAAAACAGAACTTGGTAGCACTTTTAAAAATAATACTATATTGACAAAAACATTTGTCAGACATATAATAGCCTTGTAGCAAGCTTTACTAACCCTACACTTAAAAAGATGCTGTTAGCAGATCATTATGGATTATGAATATATGTGTAAGAATTCAACGAATAATGGAGTTATTCAAAGCCATGCACCAAATAAAAGTTAATATCAATAAGTGGAATATGCTTCTCTAAAGAAATGTTATGGGTGAAGTAAACCAAAATAACAATTTCAGATATGTTTCCCCTATGGGGACTGGAACCCACAGCACACCAAAATGTAGTGATGCTGGCTAGTTTCATTACAGGCTGCACTAACAGCCAGCACATGTTCTTGTTAAACAAACAGGTACTGCTTTACCAGTCCTGCAGTTAAAGAGCTGATGTTAGCAGAGTGTTACAGATTACGGGCATATTCATAGGAATTCGACAACTAACTCAGTTATTCGTAACCATGCTCAAAATAAACATTAACATCAATTAGTGCAACATGTTTCTCTAAAGAAATGCTATGGGTGAAGTAAACCAATAGAATAATTTCAGGTATGTTTCCCTTATGTGAACTGAAACCCACAGCATGACAAAATGTAGATATGCTGGCTGGTTTCTTTACAGGCCAAGCTAAGAGGCAGAAAGTGCTTCAACTTAGCAAACAGGTACTGCTGGTGTTTATTCAAATTCCTATAGAAAACACATGAATACAGAAACTTCAAACATTTATTGGACTTTTTATTGTAAACAAATAGCTACCAACACATAACTGAAAACCTGCAAGCACTCAGACAGGCATTCCTTTTGCCTTAAATGAACTTGATTGTTTTAAGAATATTTACTTTGTTAGGAGGAATGAATTAAATAGTTATGTATGAGTTTTTATTCAGACATATAACACTGTGGTAGGCGATACTGCAGTACTATAAAGGAAAACTACAAAATGCACAGTCATCAGCTGCCAAGGCATTATGGGCATCAGTGATGCATGAGGACAGTGGATGTGTGAAATGGTGTCATCATACATTGTAAAATATATGTGCATCTACAAAGTTCATAATTATGTACATTATAAACATTAACAGCCTGAGGAATTGAACCCACACTTATAAGTTACTACATTCACTTGATTATCCCTGTGAGATAATTGTCACAACAGCAAGCTAACGGTTATCTTCTTCTTCTTTCGGCCTTTCCCGGTTAGGGGTCGCCACAGTGGATCACCTGTCTGCTCATGATTGGCAGTGGAGTTTTACGGTGTCAAGTTGCCAGCCCGGTGCCCAATCTTCCACTGAAGGCACACACACACACACTCACACCTAGGGCCAATTTGGAGTGTCCAATCCACCTATAGCATGTCTTTGGGATGTGGGAGGAAATCCATGCGACCACAGGGAGGACATGCAGATTCCACACAGAAGGCACCCCAGCCGAGGATCGAACTGGAGAACCTCTTGCTGTGAGGCGACAGTGCTAACCACTGCACCACCATGGCCGCCCAGCTAGCTGATGGTTATAAAAAAAAAAAAAACACAGATATATCTCTAATTTCCATAGCAATGCTCAGGTATATGTAGGATAGTCACATTTACTGCAAGAATCCACAGGCTGTGTCAGAACTATAAATAACATGCAATAAGTGTCTATTCCCTTAATGTGGATGGGGAGAACTTGCCAAAGAGTAGGTGCCTGAGAAGAAAAAGCATATGTAGGGCTGTGGAGTTTGGTTCTAGGGGTGATGGGGAGTTTGTGTGGCTTTTGAGTATTTTGTCCACATGTTTTGCGCTGTTGTTTTCCCTTTCTTTGGTTCACCACTCATAACTGTTTTTGTCTTACATCTGTACTGATGGAATCTCTTACAATTTACATTAGCATGCAACAATTTTCATGTTCCTGTGATTGCTCATTGTAGATTATTTTTGTTGTCTTCCCAAACTGCATCTGATTTTGCATCTTTGTTTTGTTTGTTATTCTCAGCTACTCACATTAGGCTGCCTAAAAAATTAATCCACTGAACGATCTAGCAATACCCTGCAGTTCAATCATAGTTACAAGTACATACTTCTAAGCACTGCAGAAGAGTAATACGTGATGCTCTTTGTGTTTCACTGCTGCAGCCTAACCATTGGGTTATCTATGCTGCGGTAGCCCTCAGTCAGTCCCAATACCAGAGTCAAGGTTTTGTGCATCAGCTGCAGTCGCTTGCTGGGTGACATCAGGTCACCTCAGCTGTAAATGAGAGCAGGTGATGCCATTACCTCAGTCTTTCTTGCCATGGAGCCTGTAGCAGAAACAATTCGCAACAGTGCCGGTTGGCTGTTTCCAGATTTCAAACTTCAGCTGAAAACATCTAAAGCTAAGTACCCCGTTGGGGATCCTTCCTTTTTCTTGCACAAACCGATGTCCGAAAAAGTCAATAACTGTCTCTCCTGTGGAAAGCAAATACCACATCAAGACTTCCATTCTTACTGGGTCACTTGCTTAGGCCCAGATCACGACATACCCCGCTGTCAGTTCTGTGCCCTCTTTAATGCTAGAACTATTAGTCATAGAGTTCTGTTTGTAGCCGGTTATTTTCGTCTTCCATCTCTTCTGACTAACACACTAACAGCACTGAGGGATACTCTTCAGGCCAGACTTAGAGCTAATCCAAAGAAAACAGCAAAAAGTCTCCATTCCACTACTCCTCCCCCCTCCTCAAACTAGAATGGCTAAAATGGTGGAGGATCTCATCACTTTCATCTGGGGTAATCAGGCCACTTCAGCCAAAAGGATAAGGGAACCTTCTCCAGACATCCAATCAGATTTAGATTCAGAGGGATCTGATTCCTCTGTTTCTTACTGCCTATGAAGACTCAGATGTAGAAGAATCTATTCCTTCCGCATCACCTCCAGAGGACTTTTCCTTTGGGGAACCCTCCACACCCTCAGGGAACACTTCCAGTGGGAATCAATGGATTTCCCTCATCCAAGAAAAGACTAAGAGAGTTTCTGGACCTACCACAGCATAGGCTCTGGCCATCCCACCCATCTTGGATGTGGTAGATGATGTTTACCAGGAATCCAGCCTTACCCCTGACATCCTTCCACCTGCCCCCAGAAAATCTGACAAGTACTACAGGGTACCTGACTCACATAAATTCCTCTACAGAAATCTATAGCAGATCCAGAGGTGATTACTCAGGGACCTAAGAGAGTTAAGGCTACCTCTGCAAAGGATCCTACTCCCCTCAGAAAAAAAATCCAGGGCCCTGGACAGATGGGGTAAAAAGGTATATACCTCTGTAACTTTAACTATAAGGGCTCTCAACTGTCAGTTCCATATGTTAAACTATCAACAGCACACTTTGGAAATTTTGAAAAAGAAAATTTCTGCTTTACCAGATTTTGCCAAAATAGAGAGATAGCAGAATTACTGCACTCTTCATCTCAGGTGGCAAAGCACTCCTTGCACTGTGGATTTGATGCCCTAGAAGTTTCTAGCAGAGCAGCAGTGACAGGATCTGTTATCAGAACAACCTCTCCCTGATTATGTCAAAGCTAAAATCATGGATGCACCTCTTGACAAAGATTGCTTGTTTGGACAGAAAACTGGAGGTACTTAAAAAGATGGAAGACAAAGCAAAATTGATGCAGACTGCTAAAGATTTTCTTCAAGTACAACCTCTTAGGTTCAGCAGAAATTTCCCCTCTAAACACTGGTCCTTTCCTAAACCAAACAAGCAGGCACAAGGCAAAACCCACAGGGACAGACTCACCAGGACTCAAACTAAAGGCCAGCAAAAAACTAACAGTGCCCCCCCCCCCAAACACTAGAGCAGGGAATTCAAAAGCAACTCTGTATGGAAAAAAACTCTCAATGACTACCTTTCTTATCTCTGCCTGCCTCCACTACACCAAAAGCTAAGAGGAAGGCTATATCTATGCAGAGAAAATTGGAACTCTATAACAAAAGATCAATGGGTCTTAAAAATCATTGCTCGGGGGTACACATTCAATTTCCAAGAACTACCACCTCCAAGAGGGTACCCAGTCCTACCTCCAAACCAGTGGGCAGAAGTACTAAAACAAGTGCAAAACCTAATATCCCTAGGGGCAGTAGAACCTGTACCTCCAGAACAAGTTGCAAAATAATTCTATTCCAGATTATTCCTTATTCCCAGGAAATAGGGGACTTGGGGTCCCATCCTGGACATATCCTTTCTCAATACCATTCTGGTAATCCCAAAATTCAAAATTCTTACCTTACAACAGCTTCTACCAATGCTGCCAAACAAAGCTTGGATTTTCACCTTAGACCTAAAGGATGCTTATCTGCACTTCCCAATAAGGGAATCATGCAGAAAATTTCTGCGCTTCAGAGCAAGATCACTACACTTTCAATTTTCTGCTTTTTCCTTTGGCTTATCTACTGCTCCGAGGGTATTCACCAACTGTCTAGCTCCTGCTATTGCCTTTTGCAGACAAAACAATGTAGAGATTTACCTGGATGACTGTCTCATCTAGGCAGACTGCAAGGAACTGCTCCTGCAGCACCTCTCATTTGTAAAAACCCTACTCACCTCTCTGGGGTTCACTATCAACGAAAGGAAATCAAAACAGACACCCACCAGGAAAATCATATTTCTGGGACATTTACTGTTCACAGAACAGCAAATGGCCTTTCTGTCTCCAGGAAAACAAAGTTTCTTACCAAAATACTTCACTACTCTGGCCTCCCAAACCCAATATTCTGCCAGGAAATTCCTGCACACTCTAGGGTACATAACCTCATGCATCCTCCTGGTACCTCTGACCAGACTACACATGAGGAAAATTCAGTGGTACCTAAATTACCTATGGTATCAACATTCTCAACCTCTGGACACCTCCTTGCCTGTGAGCCCTTGCATAAGATCCCCAAGTTCCTCTGGTGGGCCCAGGCCTGTGCTCTGAACAAGGGACTTCCATTCACCCTCCATCCATCAGACCAGACCATAACTACAGATGTTTTGGACATAGCCTGGGGTGCCCACCTAGAAGGCAGATGTGCCCAATGTCTCTGGGACGCACAAATACTACCCCTGCACATCAACCAAAAGGAAATGATAGCAGTGCAAAACTCTCTGGCATCCTTCAAACCCTACCTCAAACCAGGGGTTCTTCTCATAAAAACAGACAACACCACAGTCATGTGGTACATCAGCAAACAGGGAGGGACTCAATCTTACCCTCTGTGCAGACTAGCCATGAAGCTGTGGCTAGCAGCCTCATCCATGGGACTACATCTTATAGCCCAATACCTACCAGGTATCAACAACACCCTGACAGACCACCTAAGCAGAAACCTGCTGGAGCCACATGAATGGCAAATCCACAGAGCCATTTTTCTGCAAATTACCCACACATGGGGGACCCAAGTGGACCTCTTTGCCTCTCATTTAAATCACCAAGTACAGAAATTCTCCACCAGGGAGTACCATCACCTGGCCTGGGAGGTCGATGCCCTGACCTTCCCTTGGAATACCCTCTTTGTATATGCATTCCCACCTCTTCCTTTCATTCCAAAAGTATTAATCAAGATAAGGGAGGAAAAACCAAGAGCAATACTCATTGCTCCAGACTGGCCCAGACAGCACTGGTACCCACTGCTGCGTAGCCTGTCTCACCATCCCCCTTACCAGCTACCTCTGATACCTCACCTGCTATCCTGGGGGGGGACAATGCTGCACCAAGACCTTCAGACACTCAAGCTCTCAGCATGGCTTATTCTACCAAAACCAACAAGGAATCTATGCTAAGCAAGCAAGTCCTTGACATCATCACAGAAGCCAGAAGGCCCAGCACCAGAAAATCTTACGCTGGAAAATGGAAAAGAATCTGCTCCTGGAGCCAGTATAAGGGGGAAGACATACATCTGTCCTCCATTCCTCTTATTTTAGATTATCTTGCTGAGCTTCTTAATAAGGGTCTCTCCTTCTCCTCCATAAAGATCCATGCCTCTGCCATCTCTGCATACTTTTATACAGAACAACAGCCATTGTTCTCCCACCCTCTTATAAACAATTCCTTAGAGGAGCCTCTAATATCAGGCCTCCCAGAAGACAGCCCACCCCAGCCTGGGACGTGAACTATGTTTTAGAAAAGCTTACTCTGCCTCCCTTCGAGCCTGCAGCATCCTCAGAACTAAAGTACCTCTCTTGGAAGACTGCCTTTCTCCTGGCTATTACTTCAGCCAGAGGAATGTCAGAGCTTCAAGCCTTAATGGCCATTCAGCCATTTATCATCTTCCATGCAGACAGGGTCTCCCTGAGAACCAATCCCTCCTTCATGCCAAAGGTGGTTTCAGATGTTACCCTCAACCAGGCCATCCACCTGCCCACCTTCTTCCCTAACCCTCAGAACAAGGGGGAAAGGATACTGCATTCTTTGGATGTGCACAAGCAACTCAGATTTTATCCAGAATGTACAAAGACATTCAGGAAAACTGACCAGCTCTTGGTCAGCTTTAAAACAGGGGCACAGGAGAAACCAATATCCAAACAGACCATTTCCAAATGGATAGCACATTGCATCCAATTGTGCTACTCCTTGCATGGAAAACCACTCCCTAGGACCATCAGAACCCATTCCACTAGGGCAACCTCTACTTCCACAGCATTCCTTAGAGGGGTATCCACCAAGGACATCCTGGAAGTTGCCACATGGACTTCAGTCCACATCTTCACCAAACATTACCATCTGAACCTATTCTCAAAAGCTAGGGCTGGGTTTGCCTCTGCAATTCTGCAGGGCATGCTCACTCAATTTTAAATTTCTATCAACCTTCCACCCTTCTCCTCAGCTTTGGGAATCTTCCCAATGGTTAGGACTGCAGCAGTGAAACATGAAGAACATAGTACAGTTGTGTACACTTACCATAAATGTAGATGTTCAAGTGTATTCACTGCTGCAGTCATGTTTTCTCTCCCTCCTTCCCCCTCATATCTGCTTTCCTGAGAGAGACATATATCTCTGTGGGGATCTCTGACCCCAGGTCTACTAATAATTATTAAAATTGGACTTCTTTGGTTGGTTAAGGCAAGAAAAAATGAGGTGATGCCATCACCTGCTGTCCTTTATAGCTCGGACAACCTGACGTCACCCAACAAGTGACTGCAGCCAATGCACAAAACCTTGACTCTGGTATTCGGACTGACTGAGGGCTACCACAGCATGGATAACCCAATGGTTAGGATGCAGCAGTGAATACACTCAAAAATCTACATTTATGGTAAGTGTACACAACTGTACTTTATCGGGGCAACAGTTGTAACGCAGAAGCACGCAAACGCAAAGATCGCACAGCTGTCAGCCCTGATGCGGCATTTTTGAAAATCAAAATAAACACAGATTTATGTGCTGCAGTGTTTGTTTGCTTTTACAGAGCTATCACCTCATGTGTATGTATTACAGAAGCACAACAGTTCATCACTACATGATGTTAACAGCATGACTGTAAAAAACATATGATTTCTTATTTGAATCAAACAGTTATCTGCCTAAAACTCACTATTACAAGTATGGCAGAGAACAAAGTTACAATGCACAGTACAGCCCTTGAATTAGAATCTTATTTAATGAAATGTCATTTTCAGCCCAGTACTTGTTGCCAGTCAAGGTATAACAGATAACATAGATGTTAATGCCTAATAATAAAGGAATTAGGATCTACAAAACAATCTGAAGATATCTAAGTTATCAAGGTTATTCGGTTAAGGTACATTATTTCCTTTAGCCCAGCATAGTCCACTAACATTTCTAACTGATGCGTCTCCTTCAGGAGCCTTATAACCTCACCTTCTGTGGGAGGATATCTTGCCTTCTTCCACTTGCAGTAATCACTTTTCAGAAGCTAAAAAGCAGAAGTAAACAAGGGCTCTGTCTATTCTAGACTCTGTCTAACCCAAAGCTGTCAGGAAGTAAGATGGTGAGACAATGATCTGATTTTTCCAAATGTAATTACAAATGCCTTGTGAGTCAGTCTGCTGCACGCTGAAAAGTACCCACTTAAGCATCAGCTGTGAAATCATTGCGACCCTGTTGTAACATTCCAAGCGCTCTTAACAAGTGTTGCCCCGATAATGGAAAAGTACCAGAAAAAGTAACCAGAATAAATGAAATGAGAAAACAAAAACATGCTAATAACTAACAATGATAGAGAAACTAAGTAAAATGAACAGCAATTGGACAGATCTTAAAAAATTTTTATCAAATCCATCCCTCCATCCACAAACCCTTTTTCCCATTTTTACAGATGGGATTGGGGTGTCACTTCAACAGTGACAATCATCTAGAGACAAGGTTTATATTATTAATCAAATATCAAATCAAAACATGTGACTTCAGACAACATTTAAATCTGCTCATTGTTGTGGAATCTCTTAGCCAGCTAAGTAGTAACTTCCAGTGACACGGCCCCTGATGGGTAAATGAATGAATGCCTGAGTAATTGAGCCACACTCCAGAACAATCAAGAGCCACACTCCAGAACAATCAGCGGTCCCTGGGAAGCTGAATACAGACAGTGAGGAGATCAATACGAGACAAGCATTTCTAAGGATAAGGACAACCTCGGCCACGTACTGCTACAAATACAAGGATAAAACTTTGTAGATGATACTCTACCTGCTAGGAAGCCAATGCAGCTCATTCAAAAACAGTGTAATATTTTGATATGTAGATACCCTAGTAAGCATCTAGGTTGCGGAGTCCCTCATTTGCCATAGGTGTTCAAATTCAGTATCCAGAAATCCCAGTTATAGAGCTGCGCAATAGTCCAAGCAGAAGGGACCATAGCACGTGCCATTGTAGATGTGCAGAGGGGATTAGGTGCTTCAAGAGGGAAATATTCCTGAGATGGAAGCAGGAAGATTTGCTGACTGCTGAAATCTGAACCGTCAGTACAGGTTTGCTATCAGTACACAGCCCCAAGCTATGTGTCTTTGACATGAGCTGTAGTTTGCTTCCATAGTAGGTGAGTGAGGTACAGAACCAGTGTCAGAGACTTCCTGAGAATGCCATGGATGATCATGGCAACTGACTCAGATGTGTTCACTTTTAACCAGTATCAACTATCCTACTGTGGATGCATTCCAAGTTTTTTGCAAGTTTATTCACAGCTGACATGTACTCCTGTGGAAAAAAGAGGCACAGCTGCATGTTATCAATGCAACAGTGGTACTGCAACCCTCTCCTACTAATAATGCTCCCAAAGGCAGAGTGCATGTGGTGAAAAGTAAAGGACTGAGTATTTAGCCCTGTATAACACCACAGCTGAGAGAATAAAGAACAGAAATGTTAACCCCAAAAACTACTCTCCATGTATGTATAGACAATACCACGGATGCCCCAGTAATTCTCAAATGATTCTACAAGATAGCCCACTCAATCATATCAAAAGCAGAGGAGAAATCAAGTAGGAACAGAACAATAGTGCTGCTGATCCCTTACAATGAGATCATTAAAGACCATCATTAGGGTCGTTTCAGTGTTGTGCCCAAAACCTACATTAAAATAGATCACCGATTATTTTTTTTTTCTGTTAAGCAAGAAATCAAGTAATCACAAACCACCTTCATCACGACATTACCTACAAATGAAAGGTTTGAGCTTGGGCAATAGTTATCAGTGTCATCAAAATCTAAACTAGCCTTTTTCAGGATGGGAGTAATCAATGTGTCCTGCAAGTTTTCTCAAAATACACTATCTGTAACTGAGGAGAGGGCAATCTTGTACAAGGCTGGGCATAATGCCTCCAGGCAGGTGACAACCAGCCTGGTCAGACAAGGGTCCAGCCCAATGGTAGTAGGGCACATACTGGAAATAAAGAGAGATAAAATCATTGTGATCTGGAATTTAAAACTCATGCCAGTTCCTAGGCAGTGACACCTCCTGAGGATCACCAAGACAAACTGAAGCAAGCTTGTAGCAAAGTACTGAGCAGCTAACTTACATTTTTCATTACATAAAATCTTCCTGATGATGAAATAGATCAGACTGCAGAGTCTACCCACCACCTGGAAGATGGCTGTTTCTTGATTTGCCACAGTGAAGATCTCCTAGGACAAATATAGGGACTTTTTCCAAGAGAACTCTGACCGGTGTATACCAATAAATATTTTTCCAGAGTACTAATTCTGCCATGAAAGTAAGGCACGCCAGCAAAGTTATTGCAAATCCCACGCAACTCCCAGAATTCCTTTTTTTGTCGGCTGGATTATAGGTAGCATGAAAAGTAATAAATGGAGTGACATGATCCTTACAGACTGAAAGACTGGACCCTTGAGCAGTTCTACAAAAATAAAACATAAAACTCATTTTATTCTGGAAAAAGCAGTATCCCTTTATGAACTGAATTAATGTATGGAGCACTCATTCATTGAGTAACTGATTGATTGTTACCTGCATCACATAAAAACTATTTGTCTTTACCCAGAGAGTCATTACCAGAGCAACACTGACCACTGCTGAAGAAAATAAGTCAAAGTAGCTAGCCCACATAATGTAATAGGAACCAGATCCATCAGAATACAACCCATTTATACCTCACCAGGTCAAGCAATTTGACGGGATCCAATGAAAATACATACTCACTGTATGCAGAAAAGTCATGTGGCAGGAACTGGAACATTTATAATTGCAGGCTATTTGTACATATACATGCTATATTATGTAACAGGAACTGGATAGATTGCAAGTACAGGTTCACTGTATATCTGCAATGTAGTCACATGGCAGGAGCTAGCTCTATTGGAAATGTAGGCTCATTGTACCTAGCCAAGGTAAGTCACGGGACATGAACTGTATCCATTACAAACACAGTCTCAATATACATAGTAAAGTCATATGACTGGTACAACAGCCACCGGAATACAGTCACTGCAAAGTGTGACAAAGTGCAGAGAATTACTTGAATCAAATGTGCCCTTTAACAAGACTTTGCAGTAACTGTAGAAATAGCCCAACATAATTCTTCCTTCCTCCCTTTGTGTTTTGTTTTCTTTTTTTACTTCTAAATCATAAATATGTTATATAAGCAGAGTTAATGCAACACAAGATTTGCAGTAATATTATTAGCATAATTACTGGATGCTTGAAAGCAATTATGTGTATTGTATTCTCATAACCTAGCTAGGGGTTGCAGTGTGACATAGCACTTGCACCAAGTTGCTTCCTGCTTCACAGAAAGAGCTGCAGTCGGACATCATTTTTTGAAAATATGCATCAGTTGTTACATTACTGAACTGTAGAAAGAAAGATGTACAGAGTAAGTGAACTTAAAAATGAAAAATTAGCCGAACAAATGGTTTAGTAAGGAAGCTCTATTACTAGGATTCCTTTTTAAAAATATATGCTCATTTAACCAACTCCAGTAATGTAGAGAGATAAAGCCCTGAGTATGGCCCTGGGGCCTATTTTCAACTAGTGGCTGAGGTACCACGGAGCTGTCAGGGAGGATGGGCATGCTTATCTTTGCAAGGTAAAGAGGGGTGGACTAGGCCACATACAGCTGCCAGGCACCAGAAGAGTGGAACATGTTCAGAGGAAGGAGTGTAACATGTTGCCAGGGACACAGGTGTGTGGCACACCATGCTGCCATATGGTGGTAGCGTTCACTAAGTAGGTGCACCGTGCACAACAGTGAGCACTTGCATAAAGAAAGATGCAGTGGCCCCTCCAATGATGTTGATCACATGTTTCCTACCATGGGATGGGTTAGGCTGTATAGCTGGAATGCCAGTAGAGCAGAAGCAACCCTTACGGCTTCTTAAGTGATGGCCCCTTCATACGGCTCTTGGCCTCATGGTTCTGAGGATAACCACCACGACAGACAAAATGGAGTCAAGTGCAATTGAGGAAGGCTTCATGGTCAGCAAACATGGGGTCAAAACTACCCAGAAAAAAATACTTGTATGATTTTAATACAATTATGACAGGGAAGGAAAAGGATGGGAAACTGGGCAAAAACATGAGAATAAATTAGGTTTTCAGTAGTTCTCAAACCCAAAATCTAGCTTCACCTAGAGAATCAGTAGCAAACCAACAAAAACTGTCAAACCGTCTTCACTGATTCACATTTTAGTCTCAGATTAACTCAGTTGTTTTACTGATAATACACACCCAGATTAATTCAAAGTGTGTATCAGTCTGTCATTATTTTAAATTCATATCTAAACTCTTGAGGTCACATTACTGAATCCTTTTCCTCCTCAGAATTTCCATTCTTGTAATGGGAGGGTACAGCTAACAGCTGAAGGGTTTTCCTAAATTATGAAACTCTCATTACAACAGTGATTCAGTCCTCTTTCCCTTGCTCTAACATGTCTGCACTTCCTCATGTCTGTTGTTAGTGTGTGGATCATCACTCAGATCTGCAGTGACAACACGTCTGCTATTCAGCACACAACCTATAGGACTGAGTGCAACACCAGTCATGAACTGCATGTGATTCCAGGCTTTCTTTCTTACTGTGCCATATTCCTGGATTTATTCCACCCACATAATAGTTCTGCCTGGGTCAGATGATCTTACCTAATAAAGTCTAACCACACATAAGATCCTGTTTAACTTTCTTTATAAAATTGCAGCCGTGGCATTTTTTACTATATCTATCTATCTATGGGTGATATATGCTTTAATTCTGTGACTATGCCCACCATTTAATTAGTAATAGAATAAATATTTCACAAACAAATGGAATAATCATGTATTCTGAACAAAACCTGACTAATTAATAAGGCATACCCTGACCCCATCAAAAATGGAAAAATAGGGGTCGATGATAATGAAGATGATGATGTGATGTCAAAGAAGACCATATGCACTCACCTCAACAACCACCATGACTAAACACACACACACACACACACACATACACACACACACACACACACACACACACACACACATATATACACTCTCTGTAAAAGTCTCCAGTAAGTGGACTCCATCTTTAGAAGCTAACTGACCCTTCCTGTTTGTTATTTTCTGTGTAGCAGTGCTGAGTCTAAACAGGTCCTTGGTACTGGATCATATCCAGACACTGATTTTTGGAACAAAATGCAGTGATGGCATTCATTCATCCATTCATTCATTTATTCACTCATTAATCTTACACAAAAATGTCAGTACTATGGATGTATGCAGTTCTTCTAGTAGCTGAAACAGAATTATATTAACTGTAGAACTAGCCTAAAGTATGGGAATTAGTCCACACAGAAAAAAAAAAACGAGTATCATTATGGCTTAGTGGGTAAGCTCACTACAGCAAAGCCTCAAGGTGTGCGGTTTAATCCTTACCTCTGTCATTGTGTATATCCTTTCACTGCATCTGTGTAGGGTTTCTCTAAATGCTCTGCCTTTTGCCATACTTATGCAACTTGACCAGTTCCTCTGAAGTGCTGACTTCCTAAACACTTAAACATAGTTTAAAGTGAAGCAATGCATTTGGTACAATGAGTAAAATAAGTTTGTTATTACAAGATGATGTCCAGATCAGTTATTTAGTTAACAAATAAATAAAGAGGAAGCACAGAGCTGGCACTCTTGAATAAAAAAGCAGAGAACAAATAAGTTGATCTCCACTGGATTTATACTGCAGTATTAGTGGTTAATGCTGTGATTTCAATAAAATGAGAAAGTGTGATGCAAGAGAGAAAAAGGAATTTAGACGCTAACACTTTATCCTGGTTTGCATAGGTGAAATTGCTGTCAGTTTAGTATTGCTGTGGAAAGCCTAGCTTTGCACACTTAAGATTATTAGTCTGATCTACTGTTGCACCTTCAGTGAATGAAGTGCAACAGGGTGCAGCACTGCAAGACATGGAGGGGGCAGTGGCTGTGCACCCTAGAAGGCATCCAGCTAGGGTGAAAGCAAGGCTGCAACTAACCCACCTGTCATATCAACAAGTAATCAACAGTAGCAACATTAACAGAAAGGGCTGGCTATCAATCAACTGCCAGTTTGTGTGTGCAGCTGATGGCAGCATAACAAACATCATGGAAACACAACCTGAAAGTGTCCATAATGCTGCCCTATGGAGGGAAAAGTGGTCTGAGGGTCACATTCCAGCAAGGTGAAATACCTGAGGGACTACTACTGAGTAAGTACAGGCACACAGCTAGGATGTAAGATAAGGACATCCCTGCCAACAATATCCATGCTGACAACATGTGTGTTTACTCTCCTCAACAGGTGACTGTGGTTATCCACTTGAGCCATGGCTACTGACCCTATACAGAGATCCATCAAACCCTGTAGAGGAGGCCTACAACAGAGCTCATGCAGCAACATGAAATACCATTGAGCATGTGTGTGGTATACTGAAAAGTAGGTTCAGTTGTCTGGACACATCCGGGGTCTGCACTGCAATACACACCTGAGAAGGTAGCACAAATGATAATTGTGTGCACCATGCTACATAACATGCTAACAACAGCATATGGCAGTATTCCAGCTGCAAGTGTGAGTGAACTACCCTAAGAATCCCAGATATCTGAAGATGACATTCCACAGGTATCAGAGGAGGAGCGTCAGGATGTAGGGGACAGAAGACACAGTAGAGGGTGATGGAGAGTGCAACCACAACTGCAGGCCCAGGAGACATGGAAGGATCTGACACACAAATTTGAGTCATGACAAGCTAAACATACAGAAGTGCACATAACAAACAGTAATGTTCTGGTGTTGCCCCAACACAGCAGCACAGATTGCATCTAATAGCAATTACCCCATACATGTACACACTAAGCATCAGACATAATATAATTCTAACATATAACAGTATGACCATATACAAATCTATCACAACAGGGATCATCAGCTCAGTGCACAAGTGACACAGGTAAGCATACAGACTCATACTGGTATATATGTGTATGGCAGGCAATAAGGGACACACATCTGTGCAACACATTCCTATCTGTCCAGTATAAAAACATACAAACAAGAAAGTGACTCAGAACATAATGCAGAATAGTTCCAATATCACAAACAACATATATCACTGTACTGTATAGTATGGATGAATTAATGTAATAAATAGAGTCAGCTATGCTTAGTAAAACAGTCAGACTCCTGCAGCATCACATGTATCAGCGAACACTGACAGATGACATTGTCAGAGTTCTGCACAGCAATCATCACCACAGGGAGAGACTGACACTACTGGACAGACTGGATCACTTGTCAGTGTTACTCTAATGCAGTCTAGGATGCCCATGTTGAGGGCTCACACTGTGGTCCAGTATGCCCCTACCATATATGGAAACACTTGGCCCAGGTTACTCCACAGATGAGATTAAAGGTTGATGCCAGCATGTGGTGATACACTGTGGGAAGGAGCTAACTGCAACTTGACTGTCTGGTCATGACTGCTGGGCCCACATAAGATGAACCAGCAGTGATGACCAGTTGACAAGGTTTGTTTTGTTAAAAGGGCTCTGCCTCTCCCATGTGGCAATAGGCTAAGCTCAGTTATGGCACACAGAACCCTACCTGTACTACAGCACTGCTTTAGTACTGTCGTGACCAGGGATTCTATAGACTGTGCCACTAAGAACATACTTTCATTCTGTACCTCTAATGATGCCATTAACTCACCATGTCTGTGCTCCTGTAACTTCAGGCAGCACACCCAGTTGGTGTACAACATGTTCTGTGGCACGGGCAGGTATACGGATGTCAGCTACATGACATTGCTGGAAATGTTCATTTGCCAGTAGGAGTAGGTGGACACCCTCTGCCACCTACCCATGCACACCAGCTGGATGCCTGCATCTATTTCAATGGGGAGTCACAATGTGTTGTGGGGAACTGTCAATAGCAGCAGCAGCAGTCTCAACATGGTTCTGTTGTCCACAGACCTCATCCTGCCCACCATCCTATGTCCCCTCATTGTTAGAATGGTTAGACAAGTTTTCCTCCACATCTGAGCCTGCAGCTGCATTCCCATGGCTGTTGTCAGACTGTACCACCATGTCAGTGTCCTTTGTACCAGGGGCCATGCTACCATACTAAGACACATCTGATACCACATCAGGGTCAGTGCTTGGGCTAATGGAGGATAAAGGCAGCTGATGTGATAAAAGAACAGACCAATGACACAGATCAGGACAACATGCTTACATCACATGCTGATATCATTAAATACAGATAACACAGATATCTCACTGCAATATTACAGATAATAATGACTTACCACGAGGTCTATATATTAAGGAGTTGACAATTATGTTACATATCCAACATTCCTGACATATGCAAAGAATACAGCCATAACAGACACCTGAGAAGTCCTCATGGGAAGATGGAGCTGGAGGAGAGGTATGAACTGCAACTGTTGTAGAGAAACAAAGGTATAGCATTCTAAGTCACATCCTTGCCAATATGGATCATTCCAAAAGCATTAAAACATACAGTAGGTAGTACAATGATGTACCACTTGTTTGTACAATTGATGATGATGTAGTCTGTCCTATTAATGGGTAGAAGGATGCAATATTAATGGAGGACAACAACAGCATGAATAACAGCAATGACATGTATGAAATACAGGTAATAGCATACCAATGACAGACTCACGATGTTGTGAGTTTGTGTGCTGTACTGCAGATCTTTCAGTGGTAACGTAAAGAGAAAGACAACACAGTCATGTATGCTGTTAATGGAATTTTGACACGATGACACATATGACATTGTAACAGGAGCTCTGGTTACTCACCTGATGTACAGTGCAACTGTCGGCCAGATGTCCCTGTGTAGAAAAATGGTGAAATTAATGTCATGTAACACAGGTCTGCTACACATGGATGCAATCTATGAACCTGTTGTGGTAACATACCTGGTCTGTCTGTACTTGTACCTGCATGCCTTGTGCTCCCAGCAGATGTACCTGTAGTGTACAATGTTAGAAAAATATCAATGTGACAATGTGCCACAACATGAGACTGAAGCAATAATAGGTAGTGGTCAAAGTAACACTGTATGGATACACTCACCTGCCATTTTCTGGTGTTGTGCAGAAGTAGCTGGACCTGTGAACACATGTTGGTTGCACTGTTTTCTCTGTACTACAGTTTTATGGCTACATGTCATTACACTTATGTTGATCATCATCATTCTGTGTGGATCTCTGTGTACAATGCAATTCTGCTGATGAAAAACAAAAATGGCAACACGTGAATATGCATGCAATGGCAATATGTGATGATTTACTCTATAGTCATCGTTGTTATGCAAAGTAACACATACATGTGTGGCCTGGAACACCTGTTTCTACTCAATCCATGGGTATGTGGTTCTCCCCACCTGCTGCATGTCAGGATTCAAGAAATATTGTGATCTTATTGGGGGGGGGCAATCGAGGGCCACCACCAGTGGCAACCATCAATCTTTCATGCCATCATACCCTGTTGGCTGCATGGAGGATCATGTCAGAGCAGTTTTTGGCGGCAGGCCTCACAGCATCTATTGTGGCCTCCCACCACATTAATCATGTTGGTGAGGTCAGCCAAGTCCTCATTCCTTCATACTATATTCCCTGTCTGTTCAAGCAGTCTCTGTCCATGTTGTTGCAGAGCATCTATAAATTGTCACCCCTAGGTTTGCTTGACATCTGAAAGACAATGATATGCACATGTTCAAATTCATGTAGGGGCCCATGTATGGAGATGATTATGTGGACAGTTTATCTTAACACCATGCATTCCTGTGCAATGCAAAATTCCATGAAATGCTCACTGTGACATATAGCATTGGGACACATAACAATGCCTGCATACATAATACTTTAAAAAGCAACATAACTTGTGAAATCTGTAGTGGCTGTCTGTAGGATTCAAACCACTTACAGATGATATCCAGGGAATGGAGGTCCAAAAACAACAGCATCATGCCACAGGAGCCACAGTTTGCACACATTTCACATTAACATACTACACAAACATATGTATACAACAGAAATGTGTGATGACTGTAGCTGTAATGCAACTGCAGCCTAAAAAGACAAGTATTCCAAAACAAAGTATCATACAAAATGTTATACATGATGACCTTATATCAACACAATCATTGCTGAGTACTAAATGCCATCCACATCAGCACATAGTATCTATAAATTATCAATTGAAAAACTTATGGAAAGTGTCGGAAAACCTTAGAATCCATAAGCAGGCCACAGATAGTAAGGATCGCTTTTGTATTGTTCCAGTCGATCTAAGACCATTTTTAAGAACCATCATTGAATAAATATCCATAACAGCAAAAGGAATACATAGTACATGGTACATAGAGTGTATGAAGTCACCCGCAAGATATGCAGATAATCCGTAAATTCATCTTTATATACTGTTTACTTTTGCTATGAACATCTGTCTGTACAACTGCATATAGGAAATTACTGCATGTCCTTGATGCAGATGCCAACACCTGTATGCATAGAGGTAAATCACAAACCACTCCAATAAGATACAAATATGTTTCATAATGCACACACTTTCCATAAATGTATAAATCTAAAGTGATACATTTGAGAATGAGTAATGTTAGCATAGATATATAATGACAATTTACTTTTGGTCAATAAATGGTTTATTCAGCATTTCAAGGTTAACATTCCTTGTTCTTATTTATTCTGCTCCAAGACTGGGTTGTTACCTTGAACTTGTCTGGTTAAAGTGTTTGTGTTATCCAAGTCTCTCTCTGCATTTTTGGTTATTTGTGTGTTTTACAGAGAGAGTTCTTCTCATGTCTTTGCAGGAGCTATTTTCTAATAGTGTGACCGAGGTTAACAGTGATCATAGTAACATATCACTACCATTACCACAAGTAAGTGAGTGGAATTCATTTGCTAATTTGTCCTGTAAATTGATACAACTTTTCAAAATGCTCACTCCCATTGTGTCTAATGTACCTCAGATGTTTTTTTTTAAGACAGGTATTATCGCAGGCAAACTATATGAACTGTTCCAGTCACTTACATGAGCATTTTCAATAATTCTTCAGATAACCTTAATACAGTTTCATCTGGCACCACACATGTTCAGGGTGTTTCTGCAAAAAACGAGTCAGGCATGAATGCCTTAGAAGCTAATAGAATTCCACAATGTTGATTTATTACAGATATGGACATTACGACTTGGCTAAACAATTTGTTCACAGGATTTTATAACAGCGTCACCTCATGTAAGTGGAACATTTTGTAATCAAAGATATTTGAAAATAAACTTTTGAAACATAAGACATTACAGTTAGACAGCACTTACTTAAAAGAGTGTATTTCACGGGGAAGGGTTCATAAGGGACTAAGGGTATGGAAGTTCCCTAATGGTATTTTGGAGGATGTTTGTTTATTGAATTAACTGGTTATAGTTTTTGATGAATATGGCTGCAAGATAATGAGAATTCTCATCAGATTTAATGAGAAGGAAATGGCTAAACTACTGGAAGAAATTAATTTATTAGATGCTTCCTTTAAGCAGGACTTATTATATGAAGTCAAGTATCAAGAGTATTGTAACATATTTAAAAATGTTGATACCTTCCTTGAGAAAGCTAAGAATAAAATGTGTAATAAGCTTATTAGAGATGAGACTGAATACTCTTGGGGGAAAGCTTACCCAGTACCCAAAGTAAAAAGTGCCCAGCAACAAGCCGAGGTTAATAAAGACCTGAACAGAGAATAATTTCAATATGCATATTGACAATGACAATTCATATACACTTGTAGAACATGGTGATTTATTTAGATTCTGCACACTTTACTCCTCTTAGATAACCAAAAGAATAGCTCAGAGAAGAAAGAACCCAACCATGAGGCACAGGAGAAATCCTGTATACTACAATACATATTACTCCAGCAAGGACCACAACAAGAAATGCAGGTTATAGGTGGGGCTTGTGTTGGATTTAAGAGTAGTTTTAATGTTGTAAGTCCTGATTTTAATTGTGAAGTATTTTCACCTGATATATTAGCTATCCTTGTTATATTTATGAGTATCGAGGTTTTGAAATCTTTAATTATAGTCAAGAAACTATAGACAAAAAAACATTGTAATCTATTTTGTAAGGGGGTTACATTTGTTCCTAAATGTAATATTGATAATAGCTGAATACATTAGTGGATTTGAAGTTATATGTGAGAAAACTGAATGTGAGGGTTTTGTTTCATGATTATTCTAATACATCTATTCAATGCAATACATTTGCTAGACCTACTACTTGCATTTATTTGAAAAATTGTGTGAAAAAAGATATTAAAAAATTGGTCCAACAATGAGTTTCTACAGTAGCTAATTTGAATAGAGAAGAGTTTAATCTAATGAATTATTTAATTAAAACACATGATGTCAGAATTATGAAACCTGATAAAGTGGGTGGAGTGGTTTTAATGGATATTATTGGCTATTTTACTAAAATGTGTACTCTTCCGAACAATGAGTCTTAATATACTAGGTTATCAAAAAATGAGGTTAACATTTTTTATCATAGGACAGATTTATGTTTGAAGGCTCTTCTGGATCAGGAAGAGATCAATTACAAACTTTATAAGTTTTTAATAAAGGTTGACCATCCAGTGATACACACACTATTTGGTATTCCTAAAATCCATAAAAAACATTGAAAATCCCCTATGTATCCCATTGTATATGAAGCTAGATCTAAAATTCATCTTCTAGCTTTATATATTGATGGTACTTTAAAACATTTTCTTAAGAAGTACCCCTAAATTGTAAAGGACTCTTGGGATTTTTGGGGGCATATAAGGGGAGAACTTTATAATGATATATAACTTTCTCTATTTCAAAGATGAATATTATAAGCAAGTAGCAAGCATAACTATGGGAGCAATGACTGCTCCTCTATATGCAAATATAGCACTTTGGTACTGGGAACAATATTTTGTATTTGACTCCAAACATATGTATTATAAGGCCACATTTTTGTGTTTCTTAGATGATGTATTTGTAATTTGGAAAGGCGGTCTGTTACAGCTTGGGAGTTTTGTAACTTATTTAAATTCAACTACAGATTTTTTAAATTTATTTTTTCATACTCTCAAGAGATTTTTAACTATCTGGATGTAACTCTAGTGAAAGATGTTGATTTACAAAATTTTAATTCTAGATTTTATAGGAAGCCTATATTTTCTAATAATTGCATACATTACTCTAGCAACCATCCTTTTTTCAAACAAAGAGCCTTGTTAAAGGACAAATGGTGAGAATTACTAGGATAGTCTCTGAAGATGATCAATTCCTACTTGAAATTAATAAATTGATTGAAATGTTTATTAATAGAGATTATCCACTAGGTATGTTAAACAAAATTAAGAAGAAAGTCTAAAAAAACAAAAAAGATGTTTTTTACCCAGTTCTAGGGAAACTTCTACAAAGCGGGGTGACTAAAGTTACAAGATACAAACAACTATGAACAGACTGTGGTTTATATAATATGGCAATGACAGTAATGCTATTAAACAAATTATCAACAATTATTGGGGACTTATAGAGAATGATCCTAATGCTAACAAAGTTTTAGGCAGTGGTCCCCAATTTGTATATGAGACATTTGAATCTCAGGAGAAGATGGAAAGAGGTAACACTTATTATGACTTTACTGGTGCCACTAAAAGCAACAAAGGTATGATTAAATGTGGCTCATGTCAACATTGTAAGTACATTTTTGAAAACATGGACCTTGAAACGGAAGAGTAATCAATACGAGTTTAAACTGTAACTTATGTGTGATTGTAACTCCATTGCAGTGGTTTATATTGCTTTTTGTGATTTTTGCCATTATTTGTATATTGGCTGTGTATATGAGCATTATTATGACTTTTAAAAAATGTAAAAATGCAAGTTAGCCTGTACAAAAATAAAAAGTTTTTCATTTTTATTCTGGAGCAAGTAATACCCAATCTGAGAGGTAGGGCTTGGGAGCACAGACTGGAATATCATGAGTTGCTGTTGCAGCTACGATTAGATACAAGCTCCAGGGTTAAATGATATGATCTCACTAAGTAGTGTACAAAAAATATGAGCAGCTAAACTTTAGAAGTGTTTTAAGGGACTTTATTGGCTTAAAACATGTGATATTTTAATAATTATTTGGTTTTGGATGGGGAGTTATTTGTATTTGACTATTTTAAGTATGACATGGAGATGTTTTAATAATTTATTGGAAAGTTTATTTGATTTGCCAAAAGACATCATGTGATTTTTATTGTTTGGTTTTAAATACAGACCTGAATATGCAAGCTTTAGTTCTGATAATAACTAAGAGGGATGAAAGCAACTTTTGGTCAATAAATGGTTTATACTGCATTTCAAGGTTATCATTCCTTGTTCTTATTTATTCTGCTCCAAGACTGGGTTGTTATCTCTGACTTCCCTGGATAGGTATATAATGAGCTAATATTCCCCAAAACAGCAATGCTAACATGTGCCAAATTACCTTAGCAACTACCTATGACACAGGTATAACTGAAAGTCAGAGCAGCTATGTGCATACATCCTTAAAGTACCATTTGTGCCATACATAATTAATAAAGTTCATTAAAATTCAAGATTTTAGAATCCCATTTTTGCACATCCTAGTAAGTTCTTAAAATACGGTACATTAACCAATAGCTCACTTAACCTGGAAGGTTCTCTGTACAAGTACCCAACAAGTATCACTAAAAGGGCTATGTGTAGCTCATACCCATTATCTTAAAATGATCTGATAGCATGACATAAGTGCCAATTTTAAATATTGATTTTGATACATTTACAGATCAGACTATTGCTACCTGCAAACTGAGTGGGATCTCAGTGAGAAATTTTCAGATCTATGTATTTCTCCATTGGGCTATCGACATTATTGGGATGGCTACTTCCAGAAGGCTTTGATGTGTCTGGGAACACCCAGATCTTGACCATCTATGCTGGAGTAGAGCATCAAATGAGAGCCAGATCATGGAACTTCACAATGATTGATATATGGAACTGGATTGTGAGTGACCATCAATGGTGTATGGGTATATACTGAACTGGCATTCAGGTTCACCACCACTATAATGACCTGCACTGGAGAGGCACAGAGGAGCTTTGTCAGAGGTCACTGAGGTGCATCAACAGCCAGTGGATGCCTACAGTGTCACAATCCTACATATGCCTGAACATTCCTACAGAATTTAGAGATATAACTGTGTCCCAAATATATCAGATACATGCCTTTTATAACCATTAAGTAGCTGTTCTGACAATTAGCTCATCTGGATAATTAAGAAGACATGCTGACTGTTCTCCATGTAAGTACGCTTTCTATTCCCCTAGGTTTTATTTATTTACTAATGTTGATAATGTACATAATATTGAACATTGTAGATGCATATCTTTGTTCCAACATATAATGACATAATTTCCAAAACAGTTGTGTATCACTGATGCCTATAGCACTTAGGCCGCAGATGACTACACATTCCACAGATATCTGTAATACTATTACAGTATCACCTAGTCTACCTGTACATGAGTGCATAGTAACTCATAAAAACTTCCTGTTTGTTTAAACCTAGAGGAATGTCCCTCCAACTGCCTACATATATCTTTTCATTTTTGTAATATGTGCTGATAGCAGTTATTTGTGTAGATCATGATGGCCTACAGCATTTATGTGATGAATGTTTAAGTATTCATCCATTATCTGCAGGAATACAGATATGTACACACACAGAAACAGTTTGTTAAGAAAAACTGCATGATGGTTGGTAGCTTGGCCTATAAAGAAACAGGTCAGCATGCATATGTGTCGGTGTAATGTGGGTTCAACTCCACATACAAGAAAGATATCATTCTATCTTTCACACTTTGTTAAAAATTCTGCTCTAAATACATACTTGTCGATACTAATGGTTATTTTGTGCATGCTAATGAAAAACTTGGTTATTCACTGAATTTCTATGAATATCTTCATAATCTGTAATATTCTGTTAACAACACCTATTTAAATAAACTGTTATGTGTAAAGCTTTGAACATGTATACGTCTGCCAAAAATGTTAGTGGAATTTGCTATGATTTGGACAATTGCTTTCATGTGTGATTTTCTCTTTCATTATTAAATTCCCTTCAAAAACTACCTCATCTTTATTTTTGGAGGGAGTCAGATGTGAAATGCAGAACAGAGAGATATAGTGATGTATGCATTTGGTTTGTGATGTGAGCTTTGCCAAGGAATATCTTAACATGTAGTCTTCCCATATACATTTCTGTGTCCCTGATGCACATCACCTTGTATTTGTCTATTAACAAAAGCTATGTGATACATGACACTGTCTCACTATCTGAGGGATGAAGGCTTTCACTTGCTGTTACTGATCATGACCACTGTGTTGACATGAATTCATTTTTGCAAATTATTTACCTAAATGCCCAGACACACTGTCCTTTTTGTAAATCATAAGTCATGATCCTTATTAGTAAACCATCCCTACAACCCAAGTCTTTTCAATGCATTTGCAACACATGCTCTCAGGCAAGATGGATCAGCTAGGCAGGTAGGTGTCGGGGTTAGAGTGCGAATGTAGATTAAAGTTGCAAGTTGAATCTCAGATCCTCTGTTCTGTACTCAGTTTTGTTCAAAATGTAAAGAACTGTGTGTGTGTGTAGCACTGCAAAATGTATAAACTGATTCTTTGATGTTCTTCAAAAGAAATGTTTTTAGAAACGAATTTGGGCAATGTATATCAATGCCATTTAAGGACTACATCATTCATAGGTGCTCTTTTATTTTTGCAGGTGACAAGGACAGGACTGTTAATCATGCCTTGTGCATTGAGCAGATAGACTGGAGGAGCAGCGGACGGAGAGAGGTATGTTGCTTACTTTGTCTGATTTTTTGTTAAATAAAATGTATCTAATCCTTGTTACAGGCCCAAATTTTTTTACATTACCATGTATATTGCTTATAATGCAGAAATACTCACAGTATACCTGTACCAAAAAGTCTGACTGAAAACAAATATGCTTAAATAGCATTTAGTAGTACGCCATGTTTTCTGAAGATAGTTTGGGAAATGCAGGCAACAACCTAATTGGCAGTCAGGTATGTGCAACTGTCATAAAGAGTTTGACATGGATCCTTATAGGAAAGTTACTAGTGCTTCACTGCATGTTTGTAATTAACATGTTGGTACATTTGTATGTGTGGAAGTGGTTCCCGGTTACTAATCTGTTGCAAATAACCTGTCTATTCATGTACTGCATGGGAGCCAGCTATGTCAGTGCTTGCAGTATTATTAGCAGACTGTGTGGCATGCCCTTCAGTTCAACATTGCCTCTGTCTACAGCACCTTTGATGTTTCTTATTAAAACATACTTGTATCCTTTGTTTGGGGATACGTCTGCACATAGGCATTTCTTTGCACTATCTCACAATCAGCAATCATTATCAGGATGTTTGCATTTTGCAGGATAGTGATTGCTAATAAATGTGGGTAGGTCATGCATACAGTTGTATAGAGATAAAAATGATTGAACAACATATACTAGATTTGCACGTGTCACAGACTGTCACTGTGTTTATCATTGAACATTGTTATTACAGTAAACTCTCAGTTAACCGGCATCCATGGGGATTGGTAGATGCCAGATAACTGTAGTTTCTGGTTGCTAGAGAATTACTATTAAAAGTAGGCCTGACTAATACTGTACCCTATACTATTTGTTTGGTTTGACCTGTTCTCAGGTTGAGGAGAGAGGAAATTTATTCTTATATTACTTTTTAAAACTCTAAAAACATAAGATATGATATTGCGGGGTGGGGGGACTGAAAGTGCAGCACATGAAAATTGTACTGTATTTCTTTGATTTTTTTTTTTGCCGGCTGTTTGAGCTTCGGTTAACTGAGAGTTTATTGTATTTGATATTGTTGTACTCCTTATACTGATATGGAGTCAGCCAATGACCATGCTGCCTGGCTCAGCTGTTTGTCATATGGCTTGCATATTTCCCATGTTC
Source organism: Protopterus annectens (assembly GCF_019279795.1). Lineage (NCBI taxonomy): Eukaryota > Metazoa > Chordata > Ceratodontiformes > Protopteridae > Protopterus > Protopterus annectens. The sequence continues at coordinate 917,533,821 of NC_056746.1, read as the reverse complement.
TTCTCATCTCACTTTGCCTTCAGTTTACAATGTTAATTGGTGGCTGTTCATATGACTCATTACATGCAAACATGGACTGTGATTTACATTCACAGACAGACATAACTGCTAAGGGAACACATGCAAGGGAAAAGAATGGAAATACTGATATCCTGTCAGACACTCAGCTGGGCAGTTTACTGTAGCAGACATCATTATTAAATAGTGCAGGTCCCAATACTAATGTTATAGGTTCATAGGTAAGTACTAGGCTATCTGCCCAAGGGCATTTATAAGCCTAGCCAGAGTGTGTTGGCTTTCACCACACCCTTAGATTAGTTCCCTGTGCCTCTGACCAGCAGAGCCATTAGTTCCCTGTGCCACTGTCCAGAAGAGCCACTGCAGTGATCCCCAGGGTAAATTTTCTGTTTCCCATCCACCCATCAAGGTTTCTCTTGAAGAGTGCTAGTGAGGGGCTCTGCCTGATGTATAATGGAATCTTGTTCCAAAGCATGGGAAGTCTCTGGGTCAGGAATCTATCCCTCCAGCACGTCCTATTTATTGTTGTGGTAAGGTTTATATCTCCTAGAATGTGTGTCTGTCAGGGATTTGGGTTTTTTAGGTGGAGCATATCCATCAATTCTGGGTTGGACGTGGCCTTGTATGTCAAGCAGAGATCACCTCTGAGTAAGCGGTATGCAACCGAGTACAGCTGGAGTTTCTTTAGTCGGGCCGCAGAGGTCATATGTTTGAGGCCAGTAATCCTCTTGGTGAGGTACTTTTGTGGTCTTTCCAGCTGTTGCAGGTGTCTTGTAAGGTACATCCCAAATGGGGCATTGTGTTCTATAATGGGTCTAATAAGTGATGAGTAGAGAGGCACAATAACCTCCTTTGTTCTGGATGAGAACCCTTTTGAGATTAGGTGGGCCACGTAAAAGGATTTTCTAACCACCTTGGCAATATGATTATCTAAGGAGATCCCTTATTACTTTTTCTGTATTTAGGGGACTACCACATATGTGGTAGTTCGTGGGCACTTTGTTTTTTCCAAAGGGGATGACTATGCACTTTTTGGCATTCAGCTTGAGGCCATGATTTTGACACCAGGTATCCGGCTCAGTGAGATCCTTCTGGAGGGTGTCTGTATCAGCCGGATAATCAATTATGGCCCCCAGTTTGCAGTTGTCTGTGAACCAAAGTCCTCCTGTGCTTGCCTGTACCTCTGAGAAGTATATACCAAACAGGAGGGGTCCTAGGACTGAGCCCTGGGGGATGCCACTTGTAACCGGTTTAGAGTCGGACCTAGAGTCTGCAACTCTCACCATGTGGGTTCTGTCCATGAGCCAATTTGCAACCCATTTCATGCTGTAGGGGCTAATGTTCAGGTTGGTGAGTTTGTCTATAATACCAGAATGGGGAATGGTGTTGAAAGCCTTTGCGAGGTCTAGGTAGGCTGTGTGGACCTCCTTACCCTCACTAATGCCTTGGTAACTGTCTCAAAGAAGTCCACCAAGTTTAGGAGGCATGATCTGCCCTTAACAAAGCCAAAGTAGGTGGGGTCCAAAGTTTGGGGGTTCCCAATGTCTCTGTTAATGAGTTCCATGATGATGCGCTCCATAGCCTTGCAGACCAGGCTAGTCAGGCTTATAGGGCAATAGTTCCTGGGGTCCATTGTGGCACCACCTTTGTGGAGTGGGATAACTGTTGCTGTGCATCACTCTGTGGGTATGTAGCCTGTAGAGAGGCTGAGTCTGAACAGTATGTTTAGGTGAGGGGTTAGTTCATTTTGGAGCTCTTGTAAGACACAGCCTGGGACACTGTCCTGTCCCACTGAGGCTGTGTTTTTGGCTTTGGATAGGGCTGTTTTAACCTGTATGTCAGTGACTGCCGGGGCATTACATTCTTCTGGTATGGTTATGGGCCCTTTAGGGGGTGAGAGGGGTGTGAAGTTTGCACTGAACCTGTCTGCCAAAATGTTGGCAATATCAGTTGGTTCAGTATATTTTGTGCCATTCTGTACCAACTCAGAGCAGATCTGAGAGTTTCCACTTAGATTCTTGACATAGCTAAAGAACACTTTGTGGTTATCTTTGGAGTCCTTGGGAATTTTTCTTTCGAAGCTAGCCTTGGATGATTTAATAAGGGATCATAGTTTCTTGCTGATACTGATCAGGGATGTCTTTCCTTCTAGGGATTTTGCTCTTATCTGTACTAGTTTCCTCCTTCTATTGTAGAGCCTGTTTATGGCAGGGGTCCACCAGACTGGTTTCCTTTTCTTGGAGGAGTGAGTCTTGGTTTTACTTGGGATAGCATGATCCATGTATTCCTGCAGATGATCATAGAGTGCCTTTGTATAGGTTTCAGCAGCTTGGACAGCATTATCCATTGGCGTGGGGGGCTGTGAACCTTTCCACCTCAGTCTTAAGCAACGTGAAGTTTGCTTTTGGAAAGTTTTTCATGGTGGTTGCCTTGAATGAGGTTGGGGGCAGAATGTGAATATCCAGAGTGATTAGTCTATGGTCTGATCTAACCAGTGAGGTGTTGACGTCAGGTGTGGAACACCTACAGCCCATGTTGGTGATGACCAGGTCCAATATGTTGTTCCTTCTGGTGGGGGTGTTGACCAGTTGATCCAGGGTGTTTGAGGTTATAAATTCTAGGAAGCGTTGGGCAAGGGAGTTAGTACTTGAGTAGTTCTCCCAGTTAATGTTTGGGTAGTTGAACTCACCCAGTATTAGGGCGTTTGGTAGGACCTTCATATTTCCCAGTGTCTCCAGAAATGCGGAATGGGGGTCCTGGGTCATGGCGGGTGATCTGTAACAAGCTACAATTTGGATTGCAGTTTTGCCCTTTGTTAGTTGCACTTGGATGATCTCTGATGCATCGTGCTGCACCACTAACCTGGAGGTGTGAGTACCCTTGATGAATATGCATACACCCCCGCCTTTTGTGTTTCGGTCCGGGTTCTGTGGCCAAAAGGTACGGTATGAGTTATAACCTGGTAGTGCTGGGGTGTTCTCTGGAGCCTTAAACCAGGTTTCTGTTACTGCACAGATATCGATGTTCTCCATACTGAGGAGTGCCTCGAGTGCATGCATTTTGAGGTTTAGACTTCTGGCGTTGAGTAGCATTACCCTCAGCTTTTGGTTACTTGTGCTATTTACGATGGTGGGTTTGTTTTTTGAGCATTGCCTAAAAACGGCAGTATGGGGGTGGCACGCGCCTTTGCCAGTATTTGAAAGCCTAAGGGTGACAGGTGCAAGCCATCTCTTGTGAAGCAAAGTGGCTTGTCAAGCATGTCATCCCAGGCAGACAGATACTGGGTCCCCTTTGAATGACACCAGAAACTTAGCCAATTGTTGAAGTTGATCATTTTTTTCTTTATACTGTGGCATCATTCTTGGTGAGGGTAGGATGCTACTCAGGGTCAGGGTCATACCTGCCTGGGCTACATGATCAGAGAGCTTTTCCTTGTCTCTTTTCATGTAATCCAGGGAGGTACATCTCAGGTCATTCACACCAACATGTACAATGACAGAGTCATATTTGTACTTGTTCTGGAGTGACCTGAGTGCTTGTGTTTTGTGGCGGATCCTGGCACCTGACAGGCAGCTAATGGTAACTTTCTCCTTGTCAAGTCTTGTTAGTGGGACATCAGTGTGCCTTACTATAGAGTCGCCTATCACTAGTGTGTTGGGTATATGATTTTGCCTTAAGGGCTGTGACTGCGTGGCACACTGATTATGTGAAGTATGTGTTTCATGGTTGGTGATGAGTTGTGGAGGTTGCTTGGATGTCTGCTTTGGAGGTCTGTGTTGCTTTTGCAGATTTTTATTTAGAGCCTCCAAGTATGTTTTCATGTATTTATGTGTGTTATTTGCCTGTGTTGGTTTGTTAGGTCTATGTGAGACTGGTGGTGTGTTGCAAGTATTACCCTTCTCCTCTTGACAGTCAGTTACAGTCTGGGGTTGAGAGAGCTTTGCCTCGTCTGGCTGTATAATTGCATCTCTTGCATATATTAGTGTTTGGTGGTAGGAGGAGAGGGTTGTCTGTGTACATGAGGCAGTTGTAACATTGCCTCAAAATGCCCAGATTCACCAGTTGGACTGGAGAGTACACCAGAAACTGCCCTTTGGACATGCCTGAATAGGTAGAGTGAGCTGTTTTTCTGATTGACTGGTGTGGACGAATAGAGAGCCTTGTCCTTCTCGACAGTATAAGGGGGACTAGTGCTAGGGGTATTTAGTGCATGTTATGAGTTTTAAGCAAGTGCTGAACTGTAAAATGAATGGTTTGAGTGCTAAAGTTGAAGGTTTGCCTAGTTCCAAGGGAAAAACTGAAGAGTAGATTTTGTGGAGTCGGGAATAGTTTAACCCTAAATAACTGGCGCTGCCCGGCATGCAAAACCACGCAAATGTGTTTTTTATATCAGAAAGATTAAAGAGATAGAAATTAGCCTAAATGGCCAATAAAACTACAGTTTCTGGGCAGAAACCACTCCTCCAAGGGCAGGTAGGCTGTTCAGAGCTCCTCACTCTCACTGGTGAACAAAAAAATTCCTTTTTGCCCAAGTAAGGTATGGCCAAACACAAAATCTTAAACACAGTCCAGATATCTGCAGGTATCTGAAATTGGACTTTTCTAGCTTAGTAAGGCAGGAAAATAGCAAGATTTTTTTTTCAAGAAAACATTAGAAATAAATGCAAAAACACTTTTATAGTGCAGTAATGGCTGTCACACTTGAGTGGGAAGCCAGTAACAGTTAAAAATACAATTTACAACAAAAAACGAATTTTAAAGTGCAGGCACAAATAAATGCAATTTCAGTGTAAAATGAGTGCTCTGAGAAGCAATAAATGCCAGAAAATGAGTGTTTAGGTGGAAATAGCAGTAAGCAACAAGAAAAACCAAAAAATGGTACTTAAACACTCCAAAGTCTCTCCTTTTGTCTCTCTGGCATTGTAGGTCTCCGCAGGACACCTGGGCAGGATCTGCTTAGCTTATACAAACACAAAACCACGCAAATGTGTTTTTAATATCAGAAAGATTAAAGAGATAGAAATTAGCCCAAAATGGCCAATAAAACTACAGTTTATGGGCAGAAACCACTCTTCCAAGGGCAGGTAGGCTGTTCAGAGCTCCCCACTCTCACTGGTGAACAAAGAAACTTCATTTTTGCCCAAGTAAGGTATGGCCAAACCCAGAAGCTTAAACACAGTCCTGGTATCAGCAGTTATCTGAAACTGGACTTTTCTAGCTTATTAAGGTGGGATAATAGCAAGATTTGTTTGTTTGTTTGTTTTTTTTTTTTTGCTTTTTTTTTCAAGAAAACAGTAGAAACAAATCCAAAAACACTTTTATAGTGCAGTAATGGCTGTCTCACTTGAGTGGGAAGCCAGTAACAGTTAAAAATACAATTTACAACAAAAAATTAATTTTAAAGTGCAGGCACAAATAAATGCAATTTCAGTGTTTTTCCAATTTTACTTTTGTCAAATTACAGTTATGGTAATGCTGCATGAGGCAGTGTTAGGGCATGCTTCCCTTCAAATATCAGGACATGTTACGTGTTCTTGCTTTGCATATGCTTGCTATACTTAATGCTGGCCAATAAACAACTGTTCAAGTCATGTCATAATTTCCACTGGAAAACTGTGATTAAGCTGCTCACACTGTGTGATAAAATGTCCTTGACATGATTTGTTTTTGGACATGTCCATAAGCATAGATAATGTGACATAGGATGTCATGTGCATGAGGAGCCATCCACTAGCAGCAAATCAGTTGATTACAATTGTGCCTCTTGATCATTTTTATTCCATTTCTTCCTGAACTGTATTTTAAATGATACATTTGATGTATGCTAATATAGTTCATTCCCATATTCTGATACACAGAACTCACACATGGATGGGAAGTTAATTCATGAACCCTAGATTGATGATGTGTACATCAGTTTAAGTTTAATGTCAGCTATGATCTCCATTGGAATGTGTGGCCTGACAGACATTTGATTTTCATTGTTAGTGTTTCAATTACTTGCTATACATTGCATATGGTGGTACAGTAGACTACTGTATTAACATATTTTAATGTTTTATGAGGACTGTTTTCAGCCTGTTCAATGTGTCACAGTGGGTATGTTATGCAGACAGGTAATATCAGGTATGCATACGTAATTTCTGTCCTGTGTTGTGATTTATTTTGACATAGCATGTGACTCATGAATGATCACCAATCAACCATAGACAATGAGCACATGCCAGACCACTACCAGAGCCCTTACATGATGGTGACCATGACAATGATGAGGATGATAATGAAGAAGCTGGACCTGCACATGCCATCATTCCTGCTGCACAACGAGACAACACCAGGAATAACAGGGAGATGATTATAGGGAGTACATCTGGGAGGTGGAGATTGATGTGTTTCGTATGCAGATGAGGGACATAATGAGGAATGTTTTTCAAGGATATGGCATAGGCTTTTTGCAATTCATTCAAAGAGATATCCTGAGAGATCATTCACATTGTTCATTCCCATCAGGGAGGTTATTCAGGTCCACAATTATTGTCTGTGTGCTCCAGTTGTATAATGCTACCACCATGCTGTTTGCCATATCATTGATTGGACTGTATATGCATTTTTATACATATCATTTAGCTGCCATGCTTATGTGTTACCTGTGTGAACATACAATGTAAATAAAATTGCATGACAATTAATTATGTTTCAACGTGTGCATGGCACACATTAGCACATTACATTTTCCTTCTACATTCAGCTATCCATGCACTGTAGTGGTTAACATGCAGCTACTGCTACAGCAATTACACTGTAAACATGTGTTTCATTGACAGAAACTCACAAGCAACACATTTTCCATAGTCCAGCACTACCGCACTGGCATGGTTAAGATTTTTCTATTGCCATATAATGTATGTGCAACAGAAGGACATGTCATTGTGTTTTGGACGACAGCTATCATGCTGTCCCACTAGCATGATGGCAAGTTGTCTGTCATGTGTTGGCAATGCTGATGACATGCTTGGTCATATAAAAGTATGTCATACATAAGGGCAGCCCTCACCATGGAAATGATAATTTATTTAGTAACACTACAGCATGCTGTGTTTGGTCTATGTTACATTTCCACATCCATTCATATTCACATAAGTCCACACCTTTTGGCAAATGGTGTACACATTAAATGATGTATGTACATGTCTCTGCCCATTGTCTAATCCATACTGAAACACCATCGTACCTTTGACATGTGAGCATTCACTGACATCATTGCTGTGCTGTAATAATACTCACATGTCTCCTCTGTTCAGTAATGAGCAGGGTCCATGAAATGGAACTGCAGTTGTTTATGCCACATTGGCATGACAAAATATGTGTATGTTATGAAAATTCTTAACTTGCTTACATATTCCTGTTGATGTTACATGACTGCACAATACTCTGTCTGTGTGAGTTATGTATGCCCAATTTCTGTTGACTTCAAAAATGCAGTCTGCTCATGTGACACACATTTTCCATTTGCTTAAATATACTTTGGGTTGGCTTCAACAGCATCCTATGTGGTGTACACATACATTTGCAATGTGTTACCTTAACATCTTGTCCTGTCTTGATGTGGGCCAGGTTGTCCTTCTCCCTTCCACCTTTGTAGCTACGTAATATATTTTTCATATATGTTTGCCTTTGGTACAATTATTGTCCATTGCCATGTATTAGTTTGTTTGCAATGTCAACATATGCCAAATATCTGGCCAATATACAAATGCAGGACATATGCAAACAAATCACTGGCTACTGCTTGCAATATGTCCTTGTTCCCATTATTCTTGTGTGTGAAATTTTTTTAAGCTATACTGTTATTTTGTGAACATATTCTTATGTGTCATTGGTGTGTATATGTGCATTGACATTGCTTTCATATATGTTCCATTTAAGCCACTGTCAGGCATGCATATATGCCTATACCTGTGTGTTGTCTTTGACACGGCATATGTGTGTCACATATATGCATTCCATTACATATTTATTTGGGTTGTGTACACCTACTTGTGTATGTAGCGGCCAGTTTGCTGCTTTACTGCAGTTCTACTACTTGCCACTGTGCTCGGTTGCTCGCCTTTCACATGCATGGCCAGTGGTTCAGGTCTGTCTTCTGCTGGAACTATTTAGAATTCCTAAATATGTGGTGTTGCTTGGCTTACACTTGCACTGCTGACAGAATACTTGGATGTGTGTTTATTCATCCAATGTGCACTGTGATCTCTGTTTATTACCCTACAACATACATCTACCATTGGTCATGCACATCCAAGTATGACTGACACACAGTTTGCAACATGTCATAATGTGATTGTGCATAGGTAGATATATTTTTCTGCATTTCACCATGGTTGGTATCCATTCCAACCCTGTTTGACAACTTTCCATTGCCAGTGTTGTGCAGTGGGCTGTCTGTATAACTTACCTGTCCTTTCTGTTTTTATTTTTAACCTTTGCCTGTCATGTGATGTGATATTTGTTTTATGGGTACACCTGCTGTGATGGCCTTCTCCTCCTCTTTCCCTATCTTTACCTTTCCATCTATTCTTATAAAAAGAAAAAAATGGGGCCTATTCCCACAAAAAAAAATAAAATTGCCCATGCCCCTCTGGCTTTCCCTCAGATTTTACTGTTCCAGCATACCTCACATGTGTCCCTCTTCTTCACCCATACCCCATGTCTGCTTTTCTATTTCCCAAATCCTTGGGTGTGTGTGTTACCTGTGTTACCCACACATGTCCCAAACCCATTGTTAGTTAATGTTAACTGTGGCAATGTGGCCATGATTGCCCTTCACCTTTACTTATTTTTTATTAGAAAATTTATGAATTCCTTCAGAAGCCATAAGAGATAGCTACCATATTTTAATAATAACAGACTTATGGAGATATTCCATAATTACCTGTGAGTTTAATGGAGAGAATTATATTATAGGTATGTATTTATGAATGTCAGGCTACTTAGATTGTGTTTCTTTCCATAAGTTTGTTACTGTACATCACACTTTCACAGTGACTTTTCATTACTTATGGATTACCTTCCAGCGATATACAGTGCACCGTTAATACTAAGATACTGTATCATGCCGGAAGATACTCTTGAGTTCACCAGTGGCATATTTATATATTACATAGTTACTCGCAACTTTTCCACTGCTATCAGCATGATGCACTGGATTCTGCTAACTTTACAGTATGGAGACCTCAGTTTAATATTGTCACAGGATACTGTCTATTGTGTAGCTGTGCACCACTGAATTCTGTGTAATATTGACATGGACTGACATAGTCTGTATGGCTTATTTTGCAGTGCATTGCACCAGGAGTAATACAGGGCTGGATGGTATAACACCCTTAGAGCCACCTTCCTATAGACAGGGAGATGTCCTAGGTTACATGTCTGTTTTTATTTCTTATAACATGTCACAGATTATTCAACATTATGCAGTTGAGTAACGCTAATTTCATTTTAACACTGACACAGAATGCTTTACGTTGCACTAATGATTTTATGGCACTATAGTGTTAGTTTAGTAGAACCACAGTATGGTCTAAATTCTACAGATGAAAATAATTAGATTAATTTTAATGCTGCCTTGGCATGCCATAGGTTCTACAGCTGAATTTTTACTGTATTAAATTCAGAACAGTATTGCCACAGATGCTATACGATGCATTACTGAACAGCACTCAGTTTAATGCAGTAATGGCACAGTGACAGCACGGCCTAGGTGATTTAACAGCAGTCCATTAATTTCTGTTTAATACTGCCAAAGCATGCTGCACAATTTATTTTACTCTATTTAGTTTTTTTATTGGGGTAGTGCACTGATCACAATTTACAAACACAGCCTGAGTGAAGAAATTAAACAAACAAACAAAAAACAGAACTAACTCACAATCATGGCGTAATCACAGAAGGAAGAGAATCCTACAAACAATTGAAACAAGGAATAAATACTAGTAACATAGCAGGACAGCAAATGTGGATTAATTAAGCAGTAAATATAGGAGGGGAGCAGCAGTCACTGAAGAAAATGTATTTGCAAAACTGTCACTCAGCATTGCTAACAAAACTATCACTCAATATCATCAGCAAAACACAAATGGATGAATGTCAACAACTGCCATCTTATCTATGCATACAGTAAAGCACACATTTACATGGCCAAATAATATTAAATATTAGCATGGCATGCCTTAGGTCAAAAAGATAATTTTTTAGTGCTTTAGAGTTGGTTTAACAAAGTGCTCTGGGATGATCCTTGCTACAGAGCTAAACACCATTGGGTTGACTTAAATATGGGTGGTGCAGTGGTGCAGCGGAAAGGGTAGTTGCCTCACAGCAGGAGGTTCTCTGGTTTGATTCTCGGCTGGGGTGCTGTCTGTACTTCTCTTTTAGAGCTAAGTGGCCTAGTGGGCTAATGCACTATGCTATAATTGACAGGGTCCTGGGTTTGAGACTTAGAGGGGGTAATTGTTTGGGTAGATCTTGGCATAATTGGTGGTTGGCATAATGGTTAAGGTATTTATCTTACAATCACAAGGTGCAGGGTTTGATTCTCACATGTGGTAATTGGCTAGGCTTAAAATGGCCCATAAGGGCAGTTAGCCTAGTATGAATCTATGAATGTGTGATTCTTTTGGGATGAGAGAATGTCAAAATGATTAAGGTGTTTACCTTGCAGACACAAGGTGCAGGGTTTGATTCTCACATGGGGTAATTGGCTAAGCTTAAAATGGCCCACAAGGGCAATTAGCCTAGTACTAATCTATGAACCTATATCATTATGGCATATGCTTTAGATTGTGCAGCTGACTTTACCACTACAAAGAAAACTTACAAGGCAAATGGTAAGTAGGAATATACACAGTATTCCTTCATCCTGGTTTACATGATTGAAATTGCAGTGCATTGAATTAAGTTTTATACTGACACAGAAAGCCCTACTTTGTGCAGCTGAAGAGTATTAGATTCAGTGTTGTACTGTGAGGGGATGGTCTTGCTTGCATGGCTGAACCTGGTGCACACTGGAGTCACCTTAATGTCTCAGCTTGCATTATACTGTGCAGCTAAAGAGTACTGGATTCAGTTTAATATGAAACAGGATGTCAGAGCTTCTGTGGCTGGTTTTCTAGCACCTTGGACTGAGAGTAATATTGGGACAGCATTGAGCATGCTCTGTGAATGAAGAGCATTAGAGTCACTATAGTATAGAATGAGGATGTCCACGGTTGCATGACTGTATTTGATTCACGTATAAGTGCAACAAGGTGTCCTAATTCATTTTTGTACTGCCACAGCACACTTCAAGTTGCATGGGTTAGTTTTAGTACCTTACAGTCAATTTAAATGTGTTACAAGATGGTCTTCACTGTGTGGTTGAACTGTCATGGCACACATTAGGCTGCATATGTGATTTTTGGACCACTTTACTATCAATTTAATGGTGCTACAGGATGCTGTTTGTTCTGCAACTGAAAAACATTGGATTTGTATTTGTGCTAGAGCATGCAAAGTCTTAGGTTGAATGACTGATTTTTTAGAGCTCTGCGGTCAATTTAATACAAGCATGAGATGCTGTATGATGTACAGCTAAACGGAATTAAATTTAATGCAATAGTGACAAAGCATGGCCTTTGTTAGCTGCAGTGGTGCAGTGGTTAGCATTGTTGCCTCACAGCAAGAGGTTCTCTGATTTGGTTCTCAGCTGGAGTGCCTTATTTTGCAGAGTCTGCATGTCCACCCTGTGGTCAAGTGAGTTTTAAAGTCATGCAGGTAGGTGCGTGTGTGTATGTGTGTGCCTTCTGTGAAGGTTTGGCGCAGGGTTGGCAACTCGACACTGTAACAACACCACCGCCAATCAATCTGCGGACTGGTAATCCGCTGTGGTGACCCCTAATGGAAAAAGCCAAAAGATAAAGATAAAGTGACATAGCATGTAGCATAACCTAGGTTATGAAGCTGATTTTGTAAAGCATTGCTTCAGCTTGATGTTGAATGTTGTATGGTTTTAAACCATTTACTCACAAAACCTACCATACATTGCCAACAAATCACAAAATGAAAATGCTGACAATTGTCATCTGTCATATAGCTGCGTACATTAATGTATACATACAGAAGTCCATATAATACTTAACATTGGCATAGTATGCCTTATCTAATTCAGTTGATTTTATAGTGCTTTAGAGTCAGTGCTGCCTGACTGGGCAGCACCAGACTGACTTTAATACGGAAACTACATGCTTTGGTTGTATGGCCATTTTTTTCATTATTTATGATCACTTTAATAGTATTATGGGATGTTCTATATTGTGAAATTTATTAGTACTATATCAATTTTAGCAGTCACATGGCATGGCATTCTTTAAATTGTACAATTGATTTAATAGGTCTTTAGAGTAATTATAATAGTGCCAAAAGATGTCTTTGTTGTATGGTCCAGCAGCAATGAATTCATTTTAATTCTAACATGGTATTGTTTAAGATCCAAGGCTGATTTTTGAAATGCATTAGATTTCATTTATAATTCTCATGACATACTGTATAAATGCACTGATCAAAACCACTAATCTGTATTAATGGGAATTATCGAGAAAACTAGTCCATCCATATCACCATATGAGTAATGTGGCTAAGCTTCTGAATGGCTCACAGCCATACGCTTAGTATAAACCTAAGAACCTATATGGGGATAACATAAGAGTGCTCTCACATCTGATCCATACCTCTCAACTTCTTAGTACAAAAATCTCGACAAAGCCAAAAATAATGGGGGACAAAAGCCAAAACCAGGGAAGCATTTTAAATATTGCTCTTATAAATTTAGAAAGTTGACAGAATAACAGGTTTTGCATTGGCGTGTATTTTCTAAAGGATATGAAGTCAAATGTGTGTCATTAAATCATCAATGATTTGCCAGAAAACCACAACTTTGATAAGGAACACACCAAAAATGTGAGGTAGAAATCGAGACATTCTGCAAAATATTAGACAACTGAGATGTATAATCTGCTTTCAGTCAATGGAACTGTTTAGAAGTAATAATTTGTTAAACTTATGACATTAACAGCAGAAAGCTGATGAAGGGTAAATTCTACTTTATGTAGTATGTGAGATTGCTTGCATGGACCATTAAAAACCTGACCTCCGCAGTTATGAAAACTGGAGTAACAACAAATTAGCAGAAAGGGCAAAATAGACTTCGGTCAAAGACTTAGATAAAGAAACTGATCATAAAAGCAAGGGATTTTTTTGTAAATTACTAAAACATGCCACTAAATCCAGGAGTTCAGAATCTTTGTAAGTGTGTGCAAATACTTTTTCTACACTTCAGAAAGGGTGAAGACGACTGTCTTCCAGCTGATCCAACATATTGGGGTTGTAATATGGAGGCTTATGGGATAAGGGAGCAAGTAGTTGATCTTGTCAGAGTAAACAGAATTCACAAAGACTATCAGAAAAAACTGTAATTTAAAATGAATAGTGTTTGTCAACCTCACTATGGACTTATTAACACCAACAAGTGACTTTTCAGACTAGGCTGACCCCCCAATTTGACAGCATGAAAAGGGATGTATGGACTAAAAATGTTTCCTTTTTAAAAAAAGTTTCAGTTGGAAGTAACTGCTGGATGAATGGGTGATAAAAACCAAATATGATAAATTCAGGGGATAAATATCAGGGACTGTAACTGAGTATTATTTTTATTTGATTGTGTTGTATATTTAAAGTGTGTAAATAGTTTATTTCTGTAATTTCATAAATATATGTGTTGCTAATAACTGATGAGATCAATTTAGTGAATGCACCATTGAATGAAGACTGAAGATTTACATCTGAATTATGACAGAAATCATTGTCTTGAACTAAAAAGTTGTGTGATAAGTATGATGAAGGGTGCACCAGTGTATTATTTTTTTAGCAATGTTTAATTTATTTGTGAAATTATTGTATGACTTGACTGCAGATGTGTATAATTACATTAATGATATAAAGGGATAACTGAGAGATTAAAAAATTATAGATTTTACAGTCATCTAGGATATCATATTATCTGCTAAGTTTTTTTTTTTTGTATTGCAGACATATATTCCCCAGGGAACATGGCATGCAATGTGTCAAAATGAGAATATATATATATATATATATATATATATATATATATATATATATATTCACTTTATAAGCTCGAAATACTGAAATATTAAATTTCAGTATCTCGAGACTATAAAGCCGAAAACACACAAACCCGAAAACCAAAACCATGAAATTCAAAACCATGAATGTCAGCAAAGCACTACACCACACATACAAACACAAATACCCCTACCCCCTGACACTACAACAAAGCAAAACAACACACAAGAACACAACAAAACAAACACACACACCTACCCTTTCTATAAGCAGGGGGCAAGCCCCCTGCAACCCCCAAGTGGGGGGTTGAGCCCCCCACACTCCCGCTACTTATATATACTAACTCCAACGTCACACTAAACACCAAAAGACAGAAACCCCATCACCACACATTCTACACCCCCTTGCAGAAACACATCACATACATACAAACACAACCACTCTCAACACTGACACTCTTACCTACCTAGCCTAACCCACACCTAAAACTCCCCAACACACTCACAAAGACACAAACCCTCCCCAAAACCCTTAAAAAAAATAACACTTACCTAATGCGCCATGAGTACCTCGGGTTCAACATTTGTATATATATATATATATATATATATATATATATATATATATATATATATATATATACACACACATACACACACACACACACACACACACACACACACACACACACACACACACACACACACACACACACACACACACACACACACATGCATTTTGTCCTCTATCTGGCTTCTAGCTTATGACTAATCCCTATGACTGATCTTACTTAGAAATATTGGCTAAAATTAGACTCTAGTCACTGCCATGTGCGTAGAATGTCTGTGAGACTCTTTCTTCACTCTCCTTTGAAGAAAGAGACTAAAATAGTGGCTACTTTAATTCCCCACCACTGCTAGCCTTCAGTATTCTAGGCTGCTAGCCACGTCAGATCTCCAGTGGTACAAGGATTAACTGTGTCTCTGCACCAGCAAATTAGGATGGAGCAACTCATGCTGGAACTTACATTGCTCTTTGATTTGTTTTGCAGAAACAGATCTTGCTTTTCCACATAGCTTTATAGATCAATACACATGCAGAAAATGTACTTGTATGGAAAAGTACAATTTCTGGCCTTCTTTTGTACAAAGGTCTCCACAAATAGTTGTTAATTTGAAGATGCTAGGACATACAATGTGGGGTGCATAAGGTGCCTACTTTTCTTTCTTAAGAAGGTAAGGTATTGTCATACAATGAGGTTTTTTTTCTTCAGCAGTAGCTGTTTTTCTCCCTGATCTTATAGAAGTCAGATTTTAATGACATAGTATAACAAAACACTGCATGCTAGAGTGAAGTGTGATACCACAGATGCCAGTGGTGAACAAGCCTAGATATTGATTCTTCTCACTGTCATGTGGTATAACAAGGCTCGGTCCTATGAAGGAAAGATGAAAGAGAAGCTCAGTTTTTGGTTTTCCCTCTTACTCTTTGTTGAAGAGGCTAAGAAGGACAGTAATTTAATACTGTCAATAGTAGGATACCACAGACAGTATATAAGCACATAGAGGGGTGCCTACATGATAATCCGATGTCAGTTCATTCCCACATTTCAGGTACTTTGTTTTATATGTAGAGGGAGTAAGGGAGTATGTTCTAGAGGTGTGGAATTCATTCAGTAAGAAATGAATTGTGACAATAGATATTGTTAATTCTGCAGTGGAGCTTTAAGGCTTTGTATCATGTGTTTCTTGTGATTCTGGATGTTTTTCCGCTCTACGAGCCCTGGAGAGGTGCTAGGGATGGCAGCTGAAATTATTAAAGGTCAGCCAACAGCTGGTCAAAAATTAAGTAGCCAAAGAAATGCAGTGCTATATGTCTGAACTTGGATTTAGCTAATATTTGGGGATGGAGGGCTGAATCATTAATGATGTACAGGATATCAGAATACTGAGAGACCATTTCTTCAAATGGAATTATGTTAAATGATGGATACTGTTTCTATTAATATTCTACAAGCTATGTGATTGCAGGGGTCTACTGCTTTTAGCTGAATTACATTTGGTTGAAAATGATTTCAGGCAGCCCACTTCACTGAAAGCTCATTTGATTGAAAGCTCATTTGGTCGAAAATGGAATATAGGCTCTGCCCCACTGGCGTGCATCCCTGGAGTGAGAATATAAAGTTAGAGGGTGGGGGGCACAGCCTCCCACATTGGCGGGTACGCCCCCCACATTTTGCAACTAGAGCTTACTGACATTATATATTTCAATGCATTTTTAATGGATACATATATATAATAGTGCATACACTGCAATTATGTGGGGGACTATGCCCCCCACACCCCCCTTACTTTATATTCTCACTCCAGGGTCACACTGCAGTGGAGCAGAGGCTATATTCCATTTTTGACCAAATGAAATTCGACCAAATCGGTTTTCAGTGAAATGCATTTTCGGTGAAGTGGGCTACCTGATATCATTTTCGACCAAATGTAATTCGACCAAAAGAGGTAGACCCAATTGCAGATACTGGTGTGGTATATATTCTCAGATGGGTCTGTAACTAAACATCTTCTCTGCCTTAGTCAAGACATAAATCGTCTTTACACAAATATACAGAGTACATAAAATTATCAGGTTAATAAAGCACAGTACAAAGCAATTCAGAAGACTGGAAAACAATTCTTGCAGAGGGCTGCATTCCAGGGGGCTGAATTACCCTTGAACCTACATCTCAAGCCTTATATGTTCTGCCTTTGAGGTCACAGGAAAAAACATTAAAAAAATAAGAAGCTCACCTTTCCTTCTTCACTGAGTTGCATGAACTCACGGTTATAGCACTGTGACAAAGCAAGCTTCCAAACACTAAAAAGTCCACAAATTAAAAGCAATTTAACAGATGTAGCATTTCTTGTTCCAACAAAGGAGTACATGACAAACAGTAATGATCCCAACCTATGACATAGACAGACAAAACTCTGGCTGCACACCTCATGACTCATATCCAATTAGCAGCATGGACGCTGGAGGAGAGGGGTGAGGGATGGTTGGAGTAAGTGACCACTGCTAGTTTGCCCATCCTATGGGGAGGGAGATAGCTGTGTTTTGACAACTGGGTTACAGCCAGGGGAAGCACTCAGTGCTGCAGCTGTGAAGCACACACCTGCAGAGCACACATATTGCAAAGTGACATACAACACTGAGCAAAACAGGAAGTAGTATATGTGTGAATACATTCACTCATTTCCTGAAGTTAGGCTGCATTGTGGAGCTGAAGAAAGTCATCAAGGAAATGGATAGAGAAAGAGAGAGAACATCAGCAGCAGGCTGCTCTGCATGACCCAGTAGATAACCTGCTCCAGACCCTTGACTCTCACCAAAAGAGGAATGATTGAGCCAGTTGAGCTTCCTAGGCAGGACTGCCAGGATTGTAAGGCATTTGGCTAGCCAGGTGTTTCCCAGGTCTTGCCTCCATGGAATTAATAGGACAGTTAGGTACTGGTATTAGTTCCTCTGGGCAAGGTCTTGTGGAAAAGGGGAGGACCCATTTTAAAGATTGTGTGAAAAGTAAAGTGGCATCTCTGATGCCTCAGATTATTTATAAATGTTTGCTTTGTTTGCTAATTAGGAAAATACTCATTGAAGAGAATCTCATTTACCTACCATCATAACTTCATCATTCCAATCTGCATTTGTATTCTCTGAGGAATGTATGTTGTGAACAGATTGTTTTTCCCATAATTATCTGCTGGACATCGTTGTTGTATAATTTCAAATCTTCTTTAATTTCCAGCCAGTATAATATCACTGACTGTCATTGCTGTAATATACAAAGAACGTTTTTTTTTTATTACCAAATATACTCCCTCATGTTTTCTTTACAATTTAAAACATTTAATAAGCCTGCTCACAAAACAAGAGATGGCATTACAGTACCTATGAATCTGTACATTATGCACTTGGACAGATGTAGTGGACCAGATTCCATGGGCAACTTGAGAGTGGAGTAACTTGCCACATCAAGTATTTATTCCATGCCTGAGTCTAAAAGATAAGATTATGCCATTCCCCATACAGCGTATGCTAATGGGAACTGCTAATGCCCAACTGATTCTGAAAGGGGACTCGAGCTCCCTTCACCAAAATTATTCTGCACTGTACCTTGATGGGGCTCACCATTGTGCAAGGTCAGATTATTAGAGAAGCCCATTTAAAGGACAACAACAGGATTCTATTATTAAATGCTCAACTTCTCAGTCCTTTGTCTCCCTAATTGCTGTCCCTGCTATGAATAAACAATACAGTATTTAAAATATTTTAAATCAATTGTTTCTCTCCACTAGAACAGTACTTTACTGTGGTGGTTTCACTTTCAAAAATCTTTTATCCCACACTGGAAAAGCTTGATCCAGTCTCCAATTTGCTGATGTCATCAAAGCCACTGAATACAGGTAGCTTTCTGGCTAATTGCTTCCCCAAACTGACATCACCATGACCATCTTAAAAACCCACCCATGCTGCGATGTCACAGTCCCTGGTCATTCCTCTACCCATACAAAAAGTAAAGGCTAAAAAAAGGAAACAGTACATGAGTCAAGTCTCCTGCTGTGAGATGTCAATCACAGCAGGTAACAGCTCAAATTACTCTTAGCACTTTGACAGCTAGGGAAGTTAGGTGTGAAGTGGGATGGGCAATGAGTCAAAGTAGTACAATTCAGGCTTCACAAAAGACTGCAGTTTATCCATTCTAAAAATAAGCTGTAGTAAAAAGCACTTTGAAGGTGTGTTCTGTGGCATTTGCACAGTTTGTGTTTTAAGCAGTCATTGAATGACATGAAATGTTACTTAAAACTTACTGAAAGACAGCAGTGTATGCATTTACATCAATGCAGTGACAGGATCTTCAGGAAGAAAGAGGCCTGTGTGACATAATTTTTTACAGACAAGCACTGCATTGTGGGATACCTAGAGGCAGACTAAACCATCAGAATTACTTCACGATGCCAGACCCCATGTGGTCAGACTGAGAAATTATGTATAAAAATACTTAAAAGCCTGTAAATAGTCCCAGAGTGGTATTGACATGTAGGAAACACCAAACCGTGATGAAATAAACATGTTTTTTGAGTCTGTGGGTGTGGTTCTCCCTTTAATTTAAGAGCCTTCTTAGCAAGACAGAAGCTTCACCTATATGTGGGAATAGGTACTGCAGGCCATACATGATGGGAAACAAGACTGCATGCAATACAGAGTTCCACATACAGATGGAGTTGTAAAAGAGTCGGGGAAGCCTGGGACAAATCTTATGCTTGGTTCTATGTAATGTGAGCCAACCTCTCCTTAAGAATGGCTTGCAGTGTCCCGTACTCTAAAACAGATTTAATTCCCTGGTGGTTCTGTGGCCCTGCATACCCATCCTGTTTGCTGGATGGTGAGAAAGCAGGCCTCAGAGCCATACTGGTCAGTCTACCCTACAGATGAAGCTCCTGTTCTAGATGGCATCCTGGCCATGAAGCTCTCATCTGTATGTCAGACTTGATACTGCAGGCAGGCTTCCTCCCTGCAATGGCTGGTCTGAAATACAGGTAGAGGAGTTGCTGTGTCATACAAATTTGGCTGGACTTAGCTGCCCTACCAGGTCTTTGGATAAGTTTAGGCTATGCTCAGAAAAGCTAATAAGATTCATTAACACAAGGAATGGTTCTGAATATCATTACATGTTCCAGACTTAGTGGGACTCGCTTCAGATGAATAACTTGGCATTGTGAGGTACTGAATTGGCTGAACACTGCCCCGTCATGATGTCGTCCTGGGGTAGGTTTTATTGTTCATTATAGAGACAACGGGATGGAGGAGCTGACTACTGTTACCCATTGTTGAGTACAGAGGGTATCATACTACACATGTAATGCTGCTTTTCCTCACTGTGCCTTTTGTGGTAATTATTGTCACCATTTAACAATCTACATTTTTTGTGGCATTGTACTGACTTACACTATCGCGTGTAGATTTTTGAGAAGGAAAGTGAACTGAGTGAATAGGTGATGATGTTGGAAGAAGTGAAAATTGTGATTATCACTTCAGTCATTTATTGTATCAAGAAAAAAAGTGTGACTGTACATCTTGGTAGGGAAAGATTAACACCAGTATTGTGAGTATATGATTTACTTCACATGCACTATGAGCTGTAGCAGTAGCCACACTCAGAAAAGAGCCACCATTTGGACTGGAGCTATAAATAAGGAGAAGATGTTTGCTGACTTCCATTTGTATTCAAGGTGAACAGACTGATTGAACCTAGACAGGCAGACATTATAACCTACACCTTATAATCCTTATCCTTCATTGACCAGGTTAGTCCCACTAGCCTCTTTTCATTGAAGACCAGAGGTGATATTTATACTATTAGGGGAAATTTGTCCAAGGCATCAGGGAACTTCCTCTACTTGTGTTCATTCACAAGCAGGACACTGTTTTGTGTAGCAACCTCCTGCTTCCATTCTAGACATGGTGGTGGCTTGGAGAAGCAGGGAGTAGAATAGAGCACACTCAGGAAGAAGTTGTGGGCAAGGATTCTTTATCCTTGCATCAATCTGAGGTATATTTGTCTAAAACATTGTTTGAAATAAATAGAGTTAAATGGAAAATAGTCTAGTCGAACGGTTTATGTGGACTGCAAGGAAAGGAGGTAGTGAAGGTGGTTGAATGTTTGTTGATGTACATGATAACTGTGGTGTTGTCTGTCCTTATCAACTGGCCCTCCTCTTGGATGTTTTGTTTTTTTTTTTGGATTTGCAGTTTGCCAGCATTTTTTTTTTTAGGATGATGTGTTGAAGCTGATCCTGTGTCCACAAATCCTTGCGCATTTGTCCAGCATGTGTGCCCCCCCCCATCTAGGTCTGAGGCGTCTGTTGTGATGGTCTGGCTTGCTTGACATCTCTGCAATGCTGAAATTATTAGTGCTCTGATCCTGCAAGAAATCTGGTATCTTCTGCAGATTGGGTGAATATGTATTTTGGAGGAAGGTGGAATAATTGGTCTCCAACTTTTTCCTTTTCCTTTACTAATAGTCTAGAGTAGAACCCCCCTCCTTGCTCTGCTGCTGGCACCTTCTTCCAGCTCTCTCATGTGTTAACTCCATTATCTGGCTGAGAGAGCCTCTTTTTTTTTGGAGGTAGTAGATTTGGCATTCTTTTGACTGGAATAGTGTGGAAGTGAACCGCAACCCTGATCTATATGGTTTGTAAAACTTGTCCTTCCTTTTTGTGTAGTGTGTTTCTTTTTGAAAATAAGGTTAACTTTTTCCCCAGAGCTGCTATTTGTTCCCTTGGTGTAGGTGGTATTAAGTCACTGTGGTTTGTTGTGATGATGTAGTGGCAGTGGTGTCTGTGCCTCTGTGTGTTACCCCTTGCCACTCTCTCCTCTGTAGGCACCTCCTTGTCATGTGGCTGAAAAAAAGCAAAGCCTCCAGTGCATCCACATTTTTAGAAGGAATGTGGTAACCTGTTTTATGTTATTTACCATATCTAATACATATTTCTTATCAAGAGATTCATCAGTGGTTAGTTTTAGTTAACTGGTTTCTGGTCTGCAAGTGGAGCCTTGTAAGGGTGGTGATGAGTATCTGGCACCCTGTAAAATCTGTCTGGTTATCATTGAAAGCCATCCACCACAGAGAGAGAGAAGGGGGGGTAGCCAAGTGCCTGTGCTGAGGAGGTGCAGAAAAGGTTAAGTCTTTTTTCTGGAGTCTGAAAATCCTGTTGCTGCCATTGAACTGTTCTCAATTAAAGAAATTAAATCTCTGCCCAAGGTAAGCATTTGAGAACCAGAAGAGGGCCTGGATGGTCAGTTGTAGTACTTTGTTCAGTTCAGCGTTTCGCTTAAACCGTTTTCGACTTGTGTTGATTTTGCTTGGTTTCAAGGTTTAGGCCAAACCGCTGGTCGGGCGAGTGTCGGTTCTTTTTTTGGGATTTTTTGCGCTTTTTGGCAGTCGGAGGATGGACGGCGAAAATGCATAAAAAATCAGAACGAAAAAAACTGTTCCTGAAACTCCGACCCGGCCTTTGCTTGACTCGGTTGAAGGAAGGAAGCACAGGCAAACCAGGCTGCCTGTGGGGCTGGGCCTAAACAAGGCAGACACAGTAGGGGAAATCTTTATGAGGGTATTTGTTTCACAGTTTAAACAATTGTTAACTTTTCCACTTATGACTGCAGATGCATCCATGAAGGACATCCTTCATATGTACTGCTGACTGAACCAGGGGATGCCATATTAGGTGTGAAGGAGTCTGAATCTTCACAGGATTCAGAATTGTTATTTTAACAAAATCTGTTCAATGAGGAAGGTGGATCACAGAATGAATGTATTCTTACAAAGTTGGGAGGATTACAGTGTGTAATTTTATAGGACTTAATTGTGCAGAACAAACAGAAAGTAGAGAAGCTGCATCATAGTCTGACATAATGGACAGGGTAATGGACATGCTGCACGAAGAAGAGGGTCAAAAATGCTAAAGAAGTTGTATACAGATAAAGTAAAGTAAAAGAAGGGGAAAGATAAAAGAGAAAAGCTTCAAGCAAAGGAATAAGAAATACTTAGTAAGAATTAACAGCATACCTCTCAACTGTACAGATTTCTGCAGAATGTCCAGATTTTTGTCTCTTATTTTCAGTCCGTTTTTCATAAAATTGTGGTTTTCTGGCAAATTAGTGGCAAATCATTAAAGACTGAGGTCAGAAAATAATGACAGACATTTGACCTTTTGACTTAATACCCTTCAGAAAATTCACACTAATGTAAAACCTGTTATTCTATCAACTTTCTAAGTTTGTTAGAGGAATATTTAAAAATTGGTCCTATTTTTGGGCCTCTATCCCACTTTTATTTATGGCTTTGTCCAGATTTCTTGTTCTAAGAGGTTAAGAGGTATGACTAGAAGTAAAAAAGGGACAATATTGTGTCTCCTTCGGGCATATCACCACAAGAGGTAAGAGCACCTATACATATTAACAAAGACTAATTTTGTGACATTAAATTTGAATCTTGTCAAGTTATGGAAAATTTTTTTGGTAAATACAATTCAAGAAAAGACTGCAGTCCATGTAATTTGTATGTTTTGCAAGTTTTTAATAGGGAAGTGGAAAAGAAAGTATTTATACAGTTCCAGACTGAGATCCAAAAGGAGTTGCTTAACAACTGTTTAAAGATGTTATGTAAAGATGTAATAGATGTTACCAAAATATATAACAACAGAGGCTTATGAACATAGGGTTGAGATGGTACTGTTATATTAAACATGGAAAGAATAAAATAGTGCATATTTTTAGCATGATAAATGTGAAAGGGAAAAAAAGGTTTTGTGAAATGCTGGCACAACAAAATGTGTTTTGCTTGTGGAAAATGTGATAATTTAATTAGTAACTGTGATAAAAGAAAATGTTATACATGTGGCAAAGTGGGGCATGATACAAAAAATATGACTTGAAATGTTTTAAATGTGAAAAAAAACAGGTTATGTTTGAATGGATTGTGAAAAAAGTTAGAAAGATATAAATAAGGGGAGGATAAAAAACAAGAATTAATTCAGCTCATTAAAAAAATAGTCGCTCCAAAGATGGAACAAGAAAAATATATAGAACAAGACAATCACTTATTTGGCTATTTGGTTAGAAATTCTAGAAGAAAAGGGATATATAAAAATAAGTAAAGGTATAAAACATATAAACAAAAAACAATTGATTAAAGAAAGAGTACAAAAATTTAAGCAATTATGAAAAGATCATATAGGATTGATCTAATGGAAGAATTACTTGGTTTAATAGAGATGAAGAGACGTTAAGATTAAAGAAAGAAATAGACTACAGAAAGTCAGTAAGACCCAAAATATTAGAAGTTTGATAAAACAAATGAACAAATTAATCAAGACTGTTCATAGAAATTCATGCACTATAACAGAAGTAAATAGGATATATTGCTGTGCAGTCTTACCAGAAAAACACAGGGAAGTAAGGGAAGGGAAGAAATCAAATGCCATCATGGAAGTACTGAATGGAGAAAACAATAAAGCAATTTTAAGACAAGAAGCATCACTGTTAGAAGAATACAAAAGATGGAACAGATCAACAAAAATACCCAGAAAGATAGATGTGATAAAAGCAACACGCAGCATCAGAACAGACCAGAATCTATCATACACTATTGCAAACATTAAACTGAAGATATCAGCACAGGCAGAAAAAGATATGCAGATAAATAAGAAGGAAAAATACAAGCTAAGCAATTTATTGATGACCCAAAAAAGTTTTATAGAGAATTGGGAAACAAGGCAAAAGGAATAGAAACACCACCAAAAAAAAAAAGAAGAAATAGGCACATTTTGGATAAATATCTAAGAAGATCCTGTGGAACATAACACAGTCGCTGAATGGATAGAAGTGAAAGAAAGAATAAGAAGTTCAAGTGTACAGGATATGAAATGGGATAAAGTAACAATCAGAGAAATTTTAAGAAAAGTAAGAAAAGCTCCTAACAGAAAAACCTCAGCCCAGATGCAGTACCTAACTTCTGGCTAAAGTATTAACATCTCTACATGAAGATTTAACCCTGAGTAAGAACTATTTATATGCACACTGAACAGATGTCAACCTGGTTAACAACAAGAGAAAAGGTACTCCTCCTTAAGTCTGAACATGCAAGATACCCTAAAAACTATACACCAATAACTTGCTTTCCAGTGATGTATAAACTATACACTGGAACTGATGCCAACAGAGTGTATAGTCATTTAGAAGAAAACTCAATCATGGCAATAGCACAAAAGAATAACAAAAGAAAGTCATATGGAACAAAGGATAATTTGTTATTAAATAAAGTCATAATGGAGAATTGTAAAAAGGGGAATAATCGAAGTATGGCATTGATAGAGTGCAAAAAAGCATTTGGCAGTATCCCACATTCATGGATAAAAGAGTGCTTGCAACTGTATAAGATATACCTTACACTGATTATATTACAGTGACCATGAAAGAGTGGCAGGTCTATATTAATTCGCCAAACGTTATTTTCAGTGGACACCTATCCATTGACCCTTATTCAGCAAAAATCACTTCAACAATTTGCAGAATTTACCAAGGGCAAGGAAGTAGTTGGCCAACCACACAACTTTGCCCTTTTCCCCTCTGTAATGTGATCTTGGAATTTTTATATATAATTACGGGGGTGTGGGGGTATGAAGCCTCCCACTTGGGTGGGTATTTAGGCAGTTTTGGGTTCCGTCATGTTGCAGGCAATTGTTTTCTTGCCCTTTGCAAATTCAGTGAATTGCAGAAGTGAATTTTGCTGAATAGGGTTCGATGGAAAGGTGTTTACTGAAAATAACTTTCGATGAACTAATATAGACCCACAATGGCAAACCACTTTGCAGCTAAGCCATGATAAAGGACAAATTATTATCCCAGGGATACAAATCCAAAGGGGGATATTCCAGGTGACTCTGTCACTGCTACTCTTTTGTCTTGC
Source organism: Protopterus annectens (assembly GCF_019279795.1). NCBI lineage: Eukaryota > Metazoa > Chordata > Ceratodontiformes > Protopteridae > Protopterus > Protopterus annectens. The sequence continues at coordinate 917,508,113 of NC_056746.1, read as the reverse complement.
TCTTAACCCATTAAGCTGTCTACTTAATACATTAGGTCATGGCTACAATTTGGCTCCCAGAAAAGAACAAAGTATAAAGACTTTTCATCTTCTTTTTGTGGATGATTTAAAACTGTAGCTCCCATTAGATGAGGAACTGAAAGTACAACTGCAAGTTGTTAAAACTTTCTCAGATGATATAAGAATGTCATTTGGTCTTCATAAACGTGCAAAAGCAACTTTTAAAGCAGGAAAGCAGCTCCAAGAAAATATCAGTCTGGATCAGGAATGTGATATAAAAGAACTTGAGCAAAAGGCAGTGTATAAATATTTGGGAACTGATTAAGGGTAAACAATAAAAGATGAACAAATGTGAAAAAACTAAGTAAGGAATATTTTAGAAGACTAAAATTAAAACTGAAAACAGCTGTGACATCTAGGAACAAGCTATAAATCAATTTGTTCTTCCTATTTTAACTTACAGGTTAGGGGTGACTGGCTCCAAATTGAATCTGTTGAACAAGAAAACAGGAAAACAAAAAAATGTTTCATGCTTATCAAATGATTTATAAAATCAGTGTATTCCAGGTTATATATTCCCCATTCTGAAGAAGGTATGGTCCTTCTTGAAACTAATTACACGTACAGATTTGCAATCATAGGACTGCACACATATCTGCTGACCTCACAAGATCCAAACAGAGAAGTTTTAAAACATGAAGAGAACAAGTCTAAGATAACTTTCCTGCTTAGTTTAGCAGAAGCATATCTGTGTCAAGAGGGAATGGAAATCAAACCAGAAGTACATAAAAATTAGGCCACGACTGAATTTGCCAAAAACAAAAGAAAGAATATAAGGTGAAGGATCAGATTAGAAGGCAAGAAATGTGTGAAAATGCATAAATATATTTGCAAGTACAGAAAACTCCTAGAACAATCTCATGTTGATCAGGAACTAAAGCAGAAATGATTAAGGAGGGGTGATTTTAAACCAAAAGATGAAAGGTTAATATTGGCGGTCCAGGATAGTGGACTATGTACATATTGGTTTACAAAGTCCATTGAACATGTCAGAGAAACAGACAGATGCAGGTTTTGTAAAATACAATTTGAAACACATCTTGCTGTTGGAAGGCTTGTATATTGAAAGGCATAATAATGTGGCAAGACTGTTGCACTGGGGATTGTGCAAACAATGTAATAGTGAAGTAGCTGAGAAGCATTGGAAACATGATCCACAAAACACTACAGAAAATGATGAAATTCATATTACATGGGATCACCCATTACCAACAGCTCAAAAAACAGATGTGAGAAAACCAGATACAGTAGTCCAGGAAAAGAAGACAAAAGTATCATTGATCACATAAATTGTTACGCCCAGTGATTACAGTATCTTACAGACAGAGAGAGAGAGAGAGAGAGAGACAAAGTCATAAAATACCAGGATTTGCAGGCAGAAATGAGGGCAATGTGGAAGGAAGATACACAGAAAGCTTCAATAGTAGTAGGTGCAATGGATCTTATAAAAAAGAATTTACAATCATATTTAGATATGTTAGCAATACATGTAACTCCATGTGAATTTCAGAAGGAGTCAGTTCTGGGCACATTGCAGGTACTGCAAAGAGCATTTTTGGCTAACATCAAAGACTGAAACAATACTAATTTCATGAACTTAAGTCATACTTTGATGTAGGAATGGGGGTGCATTCATTTCATGCTATTAGAAACCCAAAAGTCCTGGACAAATTAAATAAGAATGAGGAGTTTTTATAAGAACTGATCATCATGGTAGTTAAGTTTTAAAGACAAATATAAACATTTTTTTTGGAATAACAAAGTTTACAGAGTGAAGTATGAAAGAATGAATATAATGATGCATATAAATGTGATTTAGCAACTTTGGTGAGTAACAGGAAAGATATTTTTTAAAGAGAGAAGAAAATATATGAAATGAATCAAGAAAAAGTTAAAAAGTGTTTATTTAAACAAAGATATTATTTACAAGGGAAAAAAGAAGTAGACCCATATTTAAGCAGTATAGTTAAAGATAATAAAATGGCAATAAGAGAGTTAAGAAATAAAGAAGGTACAGTGGTAAGAAATCAGCAAGAAATAATGAGTACAGTAATACATCATGCCAAAGAAAATTTTATTTGAACTAGGACAGAGAAGAGATTGAAGTAGAGCATTAAAAGTTTTGACAGGACAAGATAATGATGAATTAAAAAAAGATAAGCCTACAAGAATAATAAAGTAAATGTGTTAGTAAAAGGATGGTTAAGCTAGGATATTCATATATGTAGGGGTACAAGGAAAGATTGTCCTGTGAGTAATATTTTATTTGCATTAGTTATGAATACAGTGGTCAGGAAAATAAATATGTTACTAAAAATGGCTGAATACAGTATTCTAGAAGGTATTAGAATACCTATTATGTTAGTATACACAGATGATAAGTTTTAGTAACAGGGAGTAAAGAATGGAGTTGACATGCATTTGAATACTATAGGGATGAGAGTAAACAGGGGATAAGAACAGAGGTTTCGATGAAGATGGTAGGATAGAAAATATTTTATTTTAATAAGAATAAAATAACATTGTTGGATATTACTTTTAAAAGGAGATATTTATAAATAAGCAATGGGAGGATACAATAAAAGGGATAAAGAAAATATGTTTGTTTTGGAAATGTATAAGTTGTATGAAAAGAAAAGTTTATCTAATAAATTCAGTGTTACTAGGAAAGTTGGCATATGTAGCAAATATGTATATGATCCCTATGGGATATGAGAAAGAAATGTTAATTGTGTTTGCTTTTACCTGGTGTTCTAGGTTAATTCTGGTAAAACAAGGCATATTATATGTTAAAGAGGAAGAAGGAGGATCTTCTTCTTCTTTTGGCTTTTTCCCGATTAGGGGTCACCACAGCAGATCACCTGTCCACTCATGATTGGCAGTGGAAGTTTATGGTGTTGAGTTGCCAGCCCAGCGTCCAACCTTCCACGGAAGGCACACACACACACACTTATGCCTAGGGCCAATTTAGAGTGTCCAATCCAACTACAGCATGTCTTTGGGATGTGGGAGGAAACTGCAGCACCCAGAGGAAACCCACGCGACCACAGGGAGGACATGCAAACTCCCCACAGAAGGCACCCCAGTCGAAAATCAAACCGGATGAACCTCTTGCTGTGAGGTGGCAATGCTAACCACTGCACCACCACGGCCACTTAAAGAGGAAGTAGGAGGATAAGAAATGATAAACTTAATAATATGCACAGCATCATTGCATTTATATAAAGTATTAAAATGGATGAAAAGGATGAAAGATGGCAACAGTTCATTAATAAGTGTGATTATGGTAGAAAAGTATACAATAATATGGTTTGATAAACACATTCAAAACAGTAATAGGAATAATAAATGGGTAGATGAAACAATGTCAATAGAAATTTATATTTTAGCAAATAAAGTTAAAATGAGTTACAGGACAACAGGAAAACATGGTATTTGAACATATAGAATAGATATTATTGTATTTATCCATGGGAAAATACTGAATAAAAGAAGATAATGGCATTAAATTTTAAAATGCAATGGCATACAAATATGTAGAATGTAGAGATTTTATGGAAGTTATCAATAAGAAGATTGCCAGTGAAAGCAAATATGCCATATAAAAAGATAGGTGAGAGAATTTATCATTATGGTGATGTAGAAACAACAGAACGTGTTTTGATGAACCGTAAAAGGGTAAAGAAATTATGAGAAAAGCTAGCTAAATAATGTTACTTACAAAGTATTAAGAGACTAGGTGTTATAAATATGGATAGAATCTGGTTATTATGTAAATATGGAAAATATATTTGTTAAGACAATTGATAAATTATTTTATACAGTTTGGACTATATGGAATGAAAGAATCAATGAGATAAAATATAAAAATGGATATTAGCTGAGATATCAAAAAAATAAGATTTTGGTTATAGGAAAAAGAGTGGGGGTCTTGTGAAAATATCTTGGAAAAATGATTGAAAAGTATGCTTGTTTGAATTTTGTAAATTGTTTTGCAAATAATGTAAACTGATTTGTAAATAATGTATAATATGTGAATATTGTAATTAATTTAATTAGTGTAAATAGTTTGAATATTATATTAAATAAAGTACCCCTACTCTTTTTGAGCAGGGAAGCTGTTTGTTGCCGCACTTCCTGTTTTTAGTCCAGGCACAGTGGTGTCTTGGAGAAGCAGGAAGGAGTATGGTGGATACAACCATTTCAGAGGAGTTATCCTGTTGTAGTGAAGTGTTTTGAGAGGAGTTTACAGTGAAAGAGTGACCAGAGATTATGTCTTGTGCAAAGGCAGTTGAGCCTTTACAAAAGGAAGTTGATAATACAGGGTCATGTGAGTCTGCAAGGAAGGTGCCTATATGCAAAGAGAAGAGAGAGGTAATGTGCAGAGTCATCTGAAGGTGGTTGTACCTTCAGAGAATTCAGAATTGCTTTTCCTGGTGCAATTGTTTGAAGCAGAGAGTAAGACACACAGAGAATGTATCATTACAACTCTCCAATCAGGAGGGCTGTGGGATGTTTATTTACAGGGTTTAATCAATCAAAGTGAGCCAGAAAGTGAGAAGGCAGTTTCATTGGGAGATATTATGGGGACAATTCAAGAAGAAGTGGAGGATGTGATAAGAGAGAAGAAGAAGTCTTATGCAGAAACAGTGAAACAGAGAGAAAGAAGAAAACAAAAGAACAGTATTAAGGAGAAAGAAAAATTTAGTAAGAATAAGTTGTAAAGAAGAAAAACAGCTGGACAGGTATGACATTTGGATAACATAATAGCACCACTGGGCATTTCACCAAAAGAGGTAAGAGCATTTATTCATATTAATAAAGATACTTTTTGTGATATTATATTTGAAACGGGACAGTATATGAAGAAATTTTGGGACAATACAAGTTAAAGAAAAACTGTAATCCATGGAACTTGTATGGTTCACAAGCATTTCAGAGAGATACAAAAACTTATGTTCATTTTGAACTGAAGTAGAAAAAGAATTACTAAAAGACAATTGAAAGACTCTATGTAAAAATGTTATGGACATTACAAAAATTAATGATAGAAGTTTATTGAATGGGAGTTGGGAGCGCTGTGTTGAATTAAAAATGGAAAATGAAAAATAGTACATATTCCAAGTATGATAAATGTAGATGACAAAGACACTGAAATATTAGGGCAACAAAAACTTTTTTTTTTGTGGAAAGAGTGATCATTTAATTAACAATTGTAACAAAAGGAAATGTTACATTTCTGGCAAAGTGGGACATGATGTAAAAATATGTGAATTGAAATGTTTAAATGTAAAAAAATAGCTCATTTGTGGAAGGACTATAAGGAAAATACAGAAGAATATAAAGAAAAAGCATGTAGAAAGCATAAGGATGAGCAAGAGATAAAGCAGAAGGAAAGAAGAAATAGAAAGAGACCAAGGAAAAGAACAAGAAGAACAGACAACAATGTGGAGAGGTAAAAGATAGAAAGATGGAAAAAAGAAGGGCATGGAGTAATATTAGAAACAAGTGATGAAGAAGAAATTAGGTGGAGAGTGGTTAAGGGAAGGAAATTCTGTTGGGAAAAGGGTAAAGATAGAAAGAGGAAATGTAAGGGTTTAGGCATGAAAGAAAACAAAATTAAATGGTAAAAAAGGGAAAAATAAGTAAGAATCAATAAAAAAGAGCTGAAAATCTTAGCAATAAATGTGAACAGTATAATGAATATAAAAAGAAGATTGTATGCATTGGAATGGTGTGCAACACTTGATATGGATATGATTACATTTGAAGATATAAGAAATTAAATAAAAGAGAGATTACAAGTTGAAATGTTATGGGGTGGTGAGATTATTTGGAACACAGGAAAAGAAACAGGCTCAGATGTAGGAATATTATGTAAAAGTTCAATAGGAATTTTGGATTTTTCTTTGTTAATATTGGGTACGGTAACAGTTGCAGACATGAGGTGGAAAAAGCAGGTTTGTAGAATTATAGCAATTTATGCAAATGTGATGAAGAAAGAAGGAGAGGGGGGATGTTTAAAAAAATCCTAGACTACGTAAGCATGAACATAGATCTAATATTAGTTAGGGATTTTAATTTTGACCTCAGAAAAAATTAAAAAGAGTGTGGTGGTTTTAAATAATATCAGACATAATTAAAAGTGAAAAAAGTTTTATACATATATATATATATATATATATATATATATATATATATATATATATATATATATATATATATATATATGGGACAATAAACAATGGACTTACAGAAGGAATAATTTAAGAACAGAGATAGATTACTTTATTATTTTGTAGAGTTTTAAAATTATATAAAAAGGTATAAAAGTTACAGGATTTTCAGATCATTTGGCAATTTAGATAGAAATTCAAGAAAGAAAGGGGTATATAAAAATATGTAAAGGTATTAAAAGATTAACTGAAAAAACTTTAGATAAGCAAGGTGTAGAAACGGTTAGGTAATTATGGAATGATCATGAAAGTATGAGAGAATTTTATAATAACTGGATGTCTTGCTTGATAAGTTTTAAAGAAAAATATAAGAAATTGCTGATGGAATGGCAAAATTCAAAAAGAAAAGAGGAGAAGAACAAATACAAAGAAGTAAGCAATTATGCTTTTATAGATTTAGTAAGAAATAAGAAATAATTTTTTGAGAGAGATAGAGAGCGAAGGAACTATATGAAATGAATCAAAAGAAGATTAAAAGGATGTTTAAACAAAGGTATTTTACATGGGAAAAAAGGAAGAGGTGGCACCTTATTTGAGTAGAACAGTAAAAGGAAATAAAAGAATAATAACAGAAATAAGAAGTGAGAGAGGAGAAAGTATTAAAAGTCAACAAGAAATAATGAAGGCAATAAAATAAAGTATAGGAAAGACATTTAGAGAAAATAAGAAAATAAAAGTGGAAAGTTAAGAAATTAACAAAACATGATAATGAAGATTTAAAAAAGAAATAACTTTGGAAAAAGTGAATAATGTGTTAAAATAGTAGAAATTGAATCAGCAACATGTTAGATTGGCAGAAGAAGTACTTCATGGAGGTATTAAATGAATGGCTAGAGGAATGTTTTGGACAAGAAGAAATATGTGTTGGAGCTATGAACTTTATATGGAAAAAAGGGGAAAAGAGGACATAAGAAATTGGACACCAATAGCTTTAAATAACTCATAAGATTGTTATAAAATAATACAAAAGAGACTGGCAAATAAATTAAATAAAATATTAGAAGTAACAATATTAGGGGAAAAAGGGAAAAGGAAGTCAAAAGTTATTAATGATTATAAGAGAAATTATACATGATATAATGGATAGGAAAACATAAGCTGAAATTATGGGAGGTGACTTGAGTAAAGTATTTGACAGGAAACAACATACAATTTATGGGACATGAAAGAATATAGTATAAGTGAGACAATATTAAAAGTATTTGTTTCAGTGTATGAAATAAATAAAATAAAAGTTGTTATGAATGGTTGGTTAAGTCAAGAAATAGATATAAAGTGTGGTGTAACACAGGGATGTTATAAATACCATAACCGACAGAGACAAAGGTAGCTGTAGGCATGCATGAATGTAGAAAAATGATTTAATAGTCCATAATATACAAATACAATAAAATAATTAATTGCTTTCATCTGATAGCATATACAGACTTCATCAGAATCACTGATACACATACAAAAAACACTTTAAATTCCCCACTCACAGTCACATGTTCTTTTCCCTCCAATGAAATCTAAAATACAATAAAAAATTAACAGATAATTACATGAATAATGAAATTAATAGTAATCCTAAACTACCAATAAAAAAGTTTAAACACAGTAAGATCTAAGTCTCAAAACACTGCCAATATATTCAAGCTCATTAAGACATTTAGTTTTGCAATTACAATGGAACCAAGATTTAATGTCAGTGTGATTAACCCTCACTGAGTCACCAACAAAGATATACTTACACTGGGGGCAAAACCCACATTTGACAGTACCATGTTTTTTTGTTACTGGTAGGTACACCTATGTGGCTCTCTGCCTCCAAAATATTCTTGAAGGATTTACCCTTTCAATACACCACAGACAGTTTTGCCCCCACTTTTTCAAACACACCATTAAAAAAGGAAAATACATATCAATTTTTGCACAACACCTCTGTGATGCAACTTGACTCCCAGGTGAACTCGGTAATAAAGGACAAGGTGTGATCCTTCCCACCACTGGAAGTGCCTTTGAACAAGTTTTGTACACAATTGTAAGAAGATTTTAATAAAGGCAAAATCTTTCCTTCTTTCCCTTATGTGCAACACTGGAGCTAACATTGTTAACCAAGTGGACGGACATCCACATGCGATAAGCATTTCATCTAATTTAAGACACTCGTTCAAATAGGCTGTCTTCAGACACCATTCTAACCAGCCTAATATATTGCCCTTTAATAATACCTCTTTGTTGGTGTTCTGGATGACTACTTGTGCAATGTAGCAAACAATTGCAGTAGGTAGGTTTTCTATACACCGTAATCACAATACATTGATTGGGTCTATATTAGATCACCAAATGCTTAAAAAAGCGAACGGTGATTGATTGAACTTATGTAAGTGAAAGCTTACAATCTCGAACTATCAGAACAGTGATTTTTTTTCCTAGGGAAACAATTGCTGATCCAAAACACATACACACAACACAAGCACACCAAACAAACAGCAATCCACACACATACACTTAAAATCTGACACCTAACCCTACACTAAACTATACACACGCCACTATCCACTTACCTTAACCCGAACCCTAACTCTAAGGTCCGTCACTATCGCACACTCACCTCACCTGCTCCCTAGCCCTAACTCACCTAACCCACTGTAACCCTCATGTCCACACAATCGCACACATATCTAACCTGTGCCCTAACCCTAACTTACCAAACCCGCCCTAACACTCACATCCACACAATCGCACTCTTACCTGAACCTGACCCATAACTTTCCACCACAGCACTTAAAATACCGAAGCAACAGAAACGGGCAACCAAATTCTTTCCCTAGGAAAAAATTTGGGTTTCTGTTGCTTTGATATTTTAAGCTTTTGCTTACATAGGTTCGATCAATCACCATTCACTTTTTTAAGCATTCGGTGATCTAATATAGACCCCATTGATTCACATCCAAATAATTGATGGACAAGTTGTTATAAGAAAAAGTAAACTTCAGAAAAGGTAGTGGAGTTTAAATACTCAATAAAGGGCTCAGTCTTGTTTCTGGGTCCATCCTATACAATAAAAATATCATCCAAATAGTGCACATATAACTTTATGGAAAAGGAATGAATTTACTCAACACAAACTGCTTCTCCCATTAAATAAGAACAATGCTGACAAAAATGGGGGCACAAGATGTCCCCATAGCCACTCCTTTAGTTTGCTGGAAATATTGCCCATCTAAGTACACAAAATTATTCTTATGAACTAATTCCGTAAACAAAACCAGAATATTAATTTTGTTGTTATCCAAGGTGGTTGATTCAGATAGAAAGTCCTGGAACCACTCCAAACCTACAGAATAGGGTATAACATTAGAAAGTTCAACCACACCAACTGTAAGAAAAACATAATCATCTGAATACCCAAATTTTTTTAAGTTTAAGCAAAATGCCCCAAGAGTCACGGCACAAATAAGAAAAAAGTTCCAACCATTTTTTTTAACTTGAAGTGAATACATTTAGCCAAAGGGTGAGTTTTTGAACACCTAGCACTGACAGTAGGTCTTACTGGTGGGTCAGTGGTACTTTTATGAATCTTCAGAATACCAAATACAGAAGGCACCACTGGAAATTTAACATTAAAGGACAACAACAGGATTCTATTATTGGATGCTCAACTTCTCTGTCCTTTTTCACCCTATTTATTTTCCCTGCTATGAATAAATAGCAACACAGCATTTAAAATTTTAAAAATTGATTGTTACTCTCCACTAGAACAGTACCTTACTGTACTGTGGTGGTTTCACTTTCAACAAACTTTTATCCTGCCCTGAAAAAGGCTCCAATTCACTGATGTCATCAAGGCCACTGAATACAGGTAGTTTTCGAGCTAATCCCCTCCCAAAACTGACATCATCATGACTGTACTAAAAACCCACCCATGCTGTGATGCCACAGCTCCCTGGTTCTTCCCCTACCCATAATACCCAAGTCGCCTGCTGTTAGCTGTCAATCACAGCAGGCAGCAGCTCAAATTACCCTTAGCACTTTGACAGCTAGAGAAGTTAGGTATGAAGTGGGATGGGAGATGAGTCAAAGTAGTACAATTCAGGCTTCACAAAAAAAACTGCAATTTAGCCATTCTAAAAAGAAGCAGCAGTAAAAAGCACTTTGAAAGTCTGTTCTGTGGCAATTGCACAGTTTGTGTTTTAAGTAGTCATTGAATGGCATGAAATGTTACTTACAACTAACTGAATGAAAGACAGCAGTGTATGCATGTAAAATCAATGCAGTGACAGGAGCTTTAGGAAGAAAGGCACCTGCATGATGTAACCTTTTACAGACAAACACAGCAATGTGGGATACCTACAGGTAGACTAAACAATCAGAATTACTTCAAGATGCCAGACTCCATGTGGTCAGACTCAGAAATTACGTAAAAAATATTTAAAAACCTGTAAATAGTCCCAGAGTGGTGTTAAAATGTAGGAAACACCAAACTATGATGGAATAAACATGTTTTTTGAGTTTGTGGGTGTGGTTCTCCTTTAAGGAAGTAAAAGCGTTCAGATGTAATCTATCCTTGATCAACCAGGTCCGTCAAATAATAATCAATCTTCCTATAAGCAATGTGAATAAAATTTAATGTGACGTCGTAACAATTACTCCACCAAACATACTCATTTTGTTGAGATATTCATATTTACTCATAATAGCAATCCCTCCTCCCTTATTGTGTTTCATAACCCTGAAATCTTTGTCATGAACAATTTCAATCAGCAATGAATATTCTGCCTGAGTTACGTTGTTTACTCTTCGTTTTAAAACTGTGTTGCCAAAGATACCTAAAATCATTTGTTGTTATTATGGCTGGTGACTCAGTGAGGGTTAATCACACTGACATTAAATCTCATTTCCATTATAATTGCAATATTAAAGGTATTATTTATCTGGCCAAGTGAAAGGTGAGATTGGTTTTATGTGGGAAAAATGCAAAGGAAGTTTAAAGAGCATATTTATGAGAATCGTTTAGACATTAGGAAATGAAATGTTAAAAATGATTTGTTTAAGCACATCTCGAATTACCCTCAACATTATTTTTTATTTTTTGATTTGGACAAGTTGTGAGTAACCCTAGGGGTGGTGGTGGGCCATGGGAAGACTTAATAGAAAAATGAGAATTACATTGACAACGTAAGTTAAATGTCACAGTCCTATGCAGTCTTAATGCCATGTAACTATTGGCAGTGTTTTGAGACTTAGATTATACTGTGTTTAAACTGTTTTTTTATTGGTAGTTTGGGATTACTCTTAATTTCATTACTTGTGTTATTTGCTAATGTTTTTATTGTATTTTAGATTTGATTGGAGGGGCATGAACATGTGACTCTGTGAGTGGAGAATTTAAAGTGTGTTTTATATGTGTATCAGTGATGCTGATTAAGTCTGTGTATGTTATCAGATGAAATCGCTTAATCCTTTTGTTGTATTTGTATTTTATGGACTTTTAAATAATTTTTTCTACATTCCTGCATGCCTGATGCTACCTTTTTCTCCATTGGTTCTGGTATTTATAGCATTTCTGTGGCTTCATTTTGTTGGCTCGCAGCTTCTCTTTAGACAGGGATGTCCAGATAGTAGTATTTTATTTTCATTGGTTATGAATGCAGTTGTTAGTAAAATAAATAAATAATTTTAAATAGCAGAATATAGGACTATAGAAGGCATTAAAGTACCAATTATGTTCTCTTATGTGGATGATATTGTTTTAATGACAAAGAATAAAGAATGGATGGAAGTAGCCATGAGGCAACTTAATAAATATCTAAGGGCTAAAGGTATGAATGTAGTAGGGACAAAAGTAAAGGTTTAGGAATAATAGGTAAAATAGAATATATTCAATTTAATATGGAAGAAATAGAAACACTGGGTATAAAATTTGGTAAGTAGATAGCTAAAATGCAGCAATGGGAAGATATAATACAAACATTAAGGAATACATGTTTATTTTGGAGAACATATAAGTTGTCATATAAAAAGAAAGTATATTTAATAAATTCAGCATTATTGGAAAAAAACTGCATATTTGGCAAATGTGTTAATGATCCCTGTAAAATATGAAAAGGAATTGATGTCTATTTTGTTTATATTTATTTGGGGATCCAGATTAAATCCAGCAAAAGTAGGTGTGTTATTTGTTAAAGAAAAAGAAGGAGGGTTGTGTTTGGTAAATCCAGTTGTTTATGCAGCATCATTGAATCTATATAAAGCACTGGCATCATTAAAACAGGAAACCAAGTCACTGATGTGAATAACAGTCAAAGAAAAATACAAGAAAATATGGTGTATGATGAGTAAATTTAAAAAGAGGGAAAGAATGTGTGAATGGGGAAATAAAAGACTATCAAGACAAAAATATGTTATGGAAAATAAAGATGAGTGACATAGAACATAATAGAAAAAAATGGTATTTAAACATAATGAGCAAGTATTACTTTGTTTATCCAAGGGAAGGGCTGAAGGGAGAAAAAATAAAAGCCATAGAAAAATAAAAGCCAAAGAGACTAGAGTGGTAAAAGAAATATGTAGAGTGTACAGATTTTCTATGCAGATTATCAATAAAGAAATTGCTAGTGCAATCGAATATGCCATGTTAAATAAATAGAAGAAAGAATATGCAATTATTGTGGTGAAGTTGGTAATGTTGAAACAACAGAACATGTTTTTCTTAAGATGTAAAAGGGTTTAGAATTTATGGGAAAAGGTATTAAGCAAATGAAGAATATCAATATGGATATGCTTGAATATGATTATTATAGCAATAAAAGAAGGGAATCTGTAAAGAAAATTGAAAGATGTTTTATATCATATGGACTTTATGGAATGAAAGATTGAATGAGTTAAAATTTAATGGGAAATGGATATTGGCAGAGATACTGAAAAATATTTTGGTTGTGGATAAAAGGGTGGGGGTCAGACAGTAAATGGAAATAAAGAGAATGAAAAGTTTGTACAAAGTTATGCAAATGATGGAAATGATGGTAAAAGGGTGTAAATAATTGTAAATAATGTATAATATATAAATATTGTATTTAATAAAGGACCCCTACTCTTTTTGATAGGTGTCATGGGAGCTTTTACATCACTCAAGCAAATAGTGCCTCAGTTTAACAGCTCATCTAAAGGACGACATACTCAGGAGTGCAACACCCCCCTCCTGCATTACAGTATCATTAATCAAGCTACCTGGTGTGGGAATAGAACCCAAAGCCTTCAGCACTGAAGACAAGTATGCTACCTGTTACACTACTGGCACTGAGTTTGCATTAAATAGTTACGATAGTTAGCAATTGTCAGGGGATGACATGGCCTCCTGTGTGGGGATTGTGGTGGGAATTGTGCCCTTTACTTCAGAATTAATGTTAGTCTCAGCCCTTTCACTCTGTCCAAGTGGATAAATTGCATTAAATCTCAATTTGCTGAATTCCAGAGTCACATTAAGCAAATTATCGTTATACAGAGTTTGCCTGAGGGTATCTTTTCTAACATTTGCAGCTATAATAAAATCTTAATAAGAATCATAATTAGTGCAATCATTTGTATGAGTGATTTTTTTCTCTCATGCAATGGCTTAAATTATACACTAAAGATTCATAGTTCCTCATGTGTTTATGTATAACATGTAGAGAAAAGATTAAATAACTGAGCTCTGAGCAAAGCAATTGCAAAAGGGAAAATAAAGAAATGGCCACCACTTTCTTTTGCTCGCTAAGGAGCTTTGAACAAAATTAATAGTAACAGTTTCACAACTACGTTAATAAAGGCACCATGTGCATACATTTGACTTGTTTTTTCATTTGCGCATAATTCTGTGTGGCTATTACCCAAATGTACAAGCTGATAGCACAAAAAGTCGTAGCTAGCAAAAAAAAAAAAAAAAAACTTCTTGCAAGACGACTCTCATGCTCTTATGGCCAGAGAAACAAAACTGTATTTCAACTAATTAAATGCAAGCATAAATTGAAGCATACCTTTAAAACAGTAATTAAACTTAAAAAGCTTCATTATTATGATCCTGACAAATACCCTTGTCGGCAAATTTCACAAGACAAGACCACATTGACAAATGTCCACAGCAACAATTTTAAATGACAAACCAGTGAACAGCACTGATCCTGCAACTGGCTGAAAATAACAGCATAAAACAAAAACGTAATAATAACTAATGCTTAATACCAATAACAATATCAAACTTGCACATTAAGTCTGAGTATATCCCACTGGTGTACTGTGCATTACACTTTAGTAAAGCATCTTAATGTTGAAACCATTAAATCATGTTTACTGACTTGTTTCAAATTCTCCAAACAAATCATGAAACATTTGTATTGGGTAGTATTTAGAACATGACAAAAAAGTACGAGGTTAAAAAAACTAAAAACTTTATCAGCAAGTGACCTTCCATATGCCAAACTCCAAACAGCTTGGAGTAGTATATCTGTAATCCTCTACTGTCCTGCTTTACTACCCTGAACTTGAATCATTCCTCTGTCACCATGCATAATATCATCACAGACAGCAGGACACACCTAAATCTAAGTCTGTACCTTGCAACACTGAGGTACTGAATGCATGGGAGTCCTGCTAAACCAGGGGGCCCATAGGTATGGATTCCATTCTGCAAAATTCTGTGGTAATGAATCTCATTATCCATTCTCACTGTAGCATGATCCCAGCTAAGGACTCCACAGATTGGCCAAGTCCACCCAAAGTAATATGGAATCAGAGCTCCACATGGGGAGGCGGAACACTGAAGGCATTGAGTTTGCTTGCAATACCTTAGCTGTCATACAGATGAAGCTGCACAGCCATAAGGCCAACCTGCAAAGTAGCATCATCCTTTAGGATGGATGAGAGAATGAATGCATGACAGATACTGTGGCCATCATGCTTGCATTCTCCCCATCTATGTACCAGGACAGGCACAAGCCCGTGGACTGCCTTCTGCTTTTCCCTATATGATTGGCGTTATGATGTTTTTGATAAAAACAAGCAGATGTAAATAAATGGTGTAATTTTTTTGGGGGATGAGTATTAGTATGGCTTGCCATACATTTTTTTTTTGTGGTCAGTCAGTATGAATTTTACAAGTTAAAGGCAATGGAGCTCTGACAACTTTCTGCTTGCTGTCTATTGATACTAAGTTTAGAGTTGTCCTTTAGAACTGTTGGGTTGCTGAACATGGATGATGCTTGATAGTGTTAAACATAACACTTTACTTGCATGAGTTCACAAACATTTCTAACCAGCTGAAGCTCCCATTAGTAACTGTGACTGAGAGACAGATTACTGTACATTTTGTGTCACATAAATAATAAATAAATAAATAAATTTCAAATCATGAGGGATCCAGTTCAAAGCGTATCTGAACAATTGTGAAGGTGTACTTATGTTGGAGTGTTCATGCTCAGAATGAGTCACTTTGTAGATTATTAAAACAGTTTAAGCATTATGATGTAGGACATTTCCATTGAAAATCCAGTGCAGAAATGGAGTTGACTGCTGTTTAGCAGGAAGCTCTTTTTTTCCTTTCAAGTACACATTATTTGCAGTTAAAAACTATAATGTTGTCACTAGTGTGTTTCTTTTTAGCAGCACAAATTATTTGATCACCCAACATGTACCAAATATAGCATAGTGAAGTAGTTACTCTATAGTATTGACCTTTAGTATAAGTCAGGGTTGGGATGCTGCTCCTGTTTGCTTATGTTTAGTATCCTAACTTATGAGTTGTCATCAAAATGTTTCAGGTGATACTGTAGCACTACGGAGTACTGTTGGCAACTGTATAGCAAGCAGGGAGCAGAGTAAGTGTTGTACTTACAGTTTTGTGTATGTAAGGTTCGTGGTATTATAACAGAACCTGTAAGTCTGAAATAACTTATTTTTGTCAGACTAGGTCCGACACATATTTTAAATTGTAAGAGTACTGATGAAAGACTATTTAGCATCTGGAGTGGTGTACAACCACCACTTATTTAACATTGTAATCATGCTCAAAGCTGCCCCACTCTATTCCACTTAGCTTACCCAGTTGATTGCTCTCAGCAGCCATCTCTGATGATAACTGCCTTCTAGGTGATGCCTATCATGGATTCTGCCATGTTCACTGAGAAGGGACTGCCCTTTTCTCTCTTTTTCAAGTTCATTAGGTTAGAACTGAACAAAAAAGATTGACTGCGTAATTATTTATTGAATTCTCAAAAGCATTCCATACACTCCATCCATAATGAAATGGTTTATTAGCTTTCTGCTTTAGACAAACTGTTTAACAAAACAGGAAGCCACCATCTCTGATCTTTTGAGCATCTTTGTTGGTTTATCACTGGGGATCATTCCTAGGACTTCTACTCCTTTAAATCATTGCTCTGGACATGATAAAACTACACTGATTTTAAGATTGGTCTGCGTATTAGCAGTGATGTTCTTAAAGCAGTAGAGTCACATTACAAGTTGGCTTTCCAGTGTGGAAAACTGACTAGCAAAGTCCCACCTGGTTTGTAATCCATTATTATTGAATTGTCTGTTTTCAGTCCCAAAAACTCTTAAGCCAAGAAACCTGGATTCAGAGTACACTCTCCTGCAATGGGAATACTACAGAACTGGTAATATAAGCTAATTACCTGGATGTTCTCCTTGACAACTATCTCAAATGGATGTACATTTTTAAATAATAAAAAGAAATCTAATCCACTGCTCAGGATATTATACAGAGTAAAACATTTAATTTAACTTGACACAGAGACAGAATCTGTCAATACCTTTCTACTGTACAATTGTTTAATGGCTTCTTGCTGCTTTTTTACCAAGTTGGAAGTGAACTTAGCAATCTAACTATACATCATGGGGCATTTGAATTAATTAAAAGGGCACCATGGCAAGGGAATCTCTCGATCTCATACACAATGCAGTTTGTGTGGTGTTGGCATTGGTGTAGCAAGGCATATATCATGCACACCATATAAGAAAAATAAGAAAACAAGCATTTAAATATATTTCCCTAAACTTAAAAAGAAGGAAAAGCACCAATTTTAGAGTACTTTCAATAAGTGTCATCAGTATCATTAACAGTGTAAGGAGTGGGATATTGGAATGGTGTCATAAATGTGTTGTGGATGTTATTCTATTGAAGGATGTAACATTCCTGACAATTGCAGAAAGACTCAAAACAGAAGAAAATGTGTTTTGGAAATATAATACAGAAGTTATGGAGTAAATGTTCAGGAGTGCCTACTCAGTGTAAAAAAACAGTGAAAATACTACATGCAATTTTGTAAGGATATGAAGGTTAACTGCTTTGGATGTGAGGTGGCAAGAGCATGTTTTAGAATTATAGCATTATATGCATATATAACTAGTAAGGAAAGACATGCCTCGGGATTCATGAAGCTCGGCACAAGGCCGGCGTTAGACTTGAACCGACCGTGCGGCATGAAGATGGCACAGTAGCGCCAAATGCATATTAATGAAGGCACGCTGCCACCACAGCCACATGCATAGGAAAGGAGCGCGAGTGCATAGGGCACGTCGAAGTGCTGCATGGAGGCGTGGAAATGTCAGCTGTCGATGTGCAACCTAAAATGCTTGCATATAACAATTTGCAAGCAATAGTAATCACATCTGTCAGTGTCCGTGGATATTGAAACATATGCAAAGCATGCAAGACAGTTCCTACGAACACAAAATGAAGAAGCAAACACAAATGCACAGTAGGGAATAATGGGTCCCTATCCCACAAACAAATGACATTGAAAACCGTGTGCCCGTAGTCCAACGCAGTGTAGATAGTTATACCAAGTGGAAGTGAAACACATCATATGTTAGTGCGCCGCCAATAGGTACGTCCAGTCCAATGGTCAGGGTCACCAGCTGACCCATATTGTGATGGAGGGTACACAGCTGGGCAGATGTGTCCATAACAAAAAACACGATAAATGTAAATATCTAGCGACCGTATGACCGAATTATATCCCACAATGCATGTAATAGTCACATACAATAGGTATGTCCATATTTCACATACCAAATGTGACAGGAGATAGAATAAGCATGTAAACGAAACAGAAGGAGCATATAAACTGCTACAACAATAAGGCAACATGTAGGCTGAAAGGAACAGTGTTATCCGTAGTGTTGACTATGGGTACGTGTTGTCCAGTACATTTGGATATGTGTCCGGAATATATCCCATCTTGGACAGAGAAAAAGGTGGCATCCTACCAATGATTAGAACAGTTGGCCAAAATCCAGACATCAGCGGTCCAAGCCGAACTTGTCAGGATGTGTCACAGTTGAACGGGTATTACCCGGGTATACCAACCATGTCATGAAAGTTAAGTATGGGCGTGTACCTATGTGCGTGAGGTATAGCATGTGGAAAGTCAAACATGGCAGGGTAGTCCACACAACCATACAGGTACCTGACATATGTAGGGTATGCAATGTGTTACCTTGACCGTGTCATGGGCCATCAACCAAAGCAGTGATGGATGGAGTGTCAGGAATATGTGTGCATGGGGGGATGGGTACTGGTATAATCCTCCAAGGCGACACTGTGTCGTATGCAGACTAGGTGAACCGGAGGTGTATGAGGGAGCAGCGGGTGAAGCAGAAAGAAACACAAAAACATGTATACACATCTGCAATACAACCAGACAGGCCATAATGTAGAACACAATCCCACAAACATATGAATATTAAAATGTGCGATACAAATGTACAGACATGTCACCGGCACATACTGGCCATATCAAATGCAACACACCTGGATGCATAATGGACTACCCAGCAAATCCTCCACCGCACATAACCCACCCCCATACCTGAACGTCCACCAAATCCAGCCATACTTGGCCTACTAGTTTGGTGCAGCCACATCTACACATAGTGACCACTACGCATATGTAGTAGGTAGTGTCACCCTAGGCAGTTTCAGGATTGCAAACTATGTATCCCTTGCATGTAAAACCCCCAGCACATTTTCGTAATGCCAGAAGAATGTTCGGTATTGGTCTTGTTTTGGTCTTGTTAAATTTTTGGGATATCCCTCATGGGATAAGTAACCTGTGTAAACATTAGAATGGGTATGAAGACACGATGTCCAGTCCTGTAGATATCTGGATACAAGTTGGAATGTGCAGTAGTGGTGCACGAGACTGTCCAGCCCTAGATGGTCATGCAGAACCTACTACCCAGGATCAAACCCCTGCCCGTGACGGACGTGTCCTGATACGAATAAGGGAGAGAATATATTGCACACATTTGCATAGTGGCACATGGTATAAAGGTGATGAAGGCACTGACGTAAACAGGATGACCCCTGATCCACTGTGTGAGGGACAATTAATGTGCGTGTGGGTGTGACCTAACCAACAATGATACAATGCCAGATGTCCTGTGATTGTAGGAAATAACTATGTACCATACTGCATGTAACAGTTGCCTAAAGTGGTCACGTCAGGATAGAATAAACTTAATTCGTACAAGAAACAGGCAAACAACAAAAGTGCCAAAGGTATAGGCTCGCAGCTAGGAAACAAATGAATGTTCTAAACCTGCACTGACCGTGGCTATGTGTTGGCCCAAGCAATCTGGTGTCCCCAGTAGGGTTACCATCTGTCCCACTTTGGACAGTTGTGTCCTGACAAAATATATTAAAAATGGCAAATGTCCTGAGATTGTAGGACATAATTATGTCCCATATGTTATGTAATAGTTGCATAAAATAATTATTTCTGTATCTAAAATACCTAAATGTTACAAGAAACAAAATAAGCAACTAAACTGCTACAACAATAGGCTTTTATGTAGGCAAATAAGTAAAGTTCTATCCTTTGTACTGACCGTGGGTATGTGTCGGCCTGTAAAATCTGATGTCTGTTCCAAAAATGGCCCATCTTGGCCATTTGAAAAGGTGGCAACCCTAGTCCCCAGAATACATCCCAACCTGTACACAAGACAATGTCAACGCTACCAATGGTCAGAGCATTCCCA
Organism: Protopterus annectens; assembly: GCF_019279795.1. Lineage (NCBI taxonomy): Eukaryota > Metazoa > Chordata > Ceratodontiformes > Protopteridae > Protopterus > Protopterus annectens. The sequence continues at coordinate 917,487,795 of NC_056746.1, read as the reverse complement.
CAATAACTGGCCACCCTCTTAACCACTCAAAAAGCCAGTGACCTTTGGAGGAATGGTGTTGAATGAGAATGACTACTTACAACAATGAAGAGTAATAGACACATTTAACTGTAGAAAATTAGTAGCATTACAAATCTGTCAACATGTTCCAAGTAAATAGTACTAATATGGTAGAAGTGTCCATGATTGTCCCTGAGTTGTCATAGCCTTGTCCCTGTCACTGTAGAAATGAGTCCCCAAACAGCACAGAGGACCATATACATAAGTACACCAACCAACTGTCACATCTATTGACAGGACTATTGCATACCTGTAGTGAATTTATAACTGATGTCCAGAATAATATTCATTGTATCTATAAATGAATGAAATAGTCAAATGGGAAGGGAAACATGTGGAAATCCACCCCCAACCTGCATTATGTAGTGGAACCACTCCCCACACTAAATTATGTAGCACCGACCTAATAATGTGGTCAGAGGTGCCCAAACACCTGCATCTGTAAACACAGGTAGAATGTTAAAATCTGGACTAACTCTGTCCATGTGCTACATCTGATCTTTAAACAGCGCCAGGGCAGTTCTAGTCACCAGTCATCCAAGCCTAAACCCAAACCAGCATATGAACACCCTGACAATCAAACACATGTATGTGCGAGGACTATAAGCGTAGGAGTTCTGAATATCCTTGGAGTGAGTAGACATGCAGCACGGGTCCAGAGCAGTAGGAAACAGGGAATGTCCTAATTGTAGTACTGTGGTTTTTCCAGCAGGAGAATGGATGCCTGCTGTGTAAGGGAAGCGGTGAGGCATATGGCAAAGTAGCTATGAACCATGCGTATACATATAAATGAGCCAGAACAACAATAGTGTAGTGGGTACAGCATCCACCAACATAAAGGCATTCCCAGTTCAAGTACGACTATAGCACATATTAATTGTGTAATGAATGCCTCTGTGCTGTAAAGCCAACATTTATACATGTAAAGGTGACCGCGTTTGCATGGGTCCGTTAACCGGATTCCATCAAAGTGGTACTTTCATAAGGAATAAGGCACATGTAATCCCAAAGAAGTGCCTGTAAACATATGTAACTCAGAATAAGTAGATGCAAGTGTGCCTGTGCGGGTGTACGCAGCTATTAGCATAGCAAATGTATGTTTTCTTGTACAGCTGTAACTTTTATATATATAGATAGATGTGTGTATAGATAAATATCCACAGACATAACAGAAATATGCAATTATAAATCTACATATACATATATATATATATATATATATATATATATATATATATACATATACATATATATATACATATATATATATATATATACACATATATATATATATATATATATATATATATATACATATATATATATATATATATATATATATATATATATATATATATATATATATATATATATACATACATATACATACATAAACATATAGCTATATATAGATATGTAAGGAACGCCGAAAGACGAAAGCAAACATAACGGTTGTGAAGGGAATCCAGAGCATGTAAGAAATTATAAAGTGCTTGCAGCGTATGTCACATAAAGCTGCACAAGTGTGAGTAGAGCACCGCTCTTCACACCAGAGGCAGGGTTATACCAGTGGCCATAACATCGTTGAAGTGCTACATCAACATTGTAAACAGACGGAATGTAGTACATGTTGCGACCACCTACACTTGTAACCCGCAAATCGTTCGTAATCCATAACAACAGGAAAGGCACGTATGTGCAAATATGAATGGATGGTGAACCTGTGAATACACGAGGAGGTACAAAATGTGTGTAGGGCCCCAACGATCATGAGAGGGCAATGTGTATCAGGTGTATAATGGCTGTTATGCGTGGAAACTCAACACAGGTGTGCAGGAGAAACTATGGATATGCGATTATGGACACAGGAGTGCTAGGGTATGTTGCCCCGGGTGCAATGGAGCGGTCCGTGGAGGTCAGCTAGTACGTAGGTGCGATTCCCAGATAGAGTGTCATTTGCGTGGAGACATGCGTGAATGGGCGTATCGTTGTCGGACGTTGTGCATCAGGGCTGGCAGCCCAGCACATAAAACCTATACACCACCCATGAGCGGAATGGAGTTTTGCTGTGACAACCCCAAACAGGGAAAAGCAGAAAGACACAACTACATGAAGACAACAATATGTTGACGTATAGTCACAGTAACACAAACACTCATCCTATCAACAGTAATAATATGAATGTGCACAGAAACAAACACAGTAGCAGGAATAATAGGCTGCGCATACGAGTAATAGGTCGAATGACACTGTATCACATCCCAGTTAGCAGCAGCACCCCAGATATGAAAAACGTGCGACATCTGTCCGCTGTGTAACGTGCAATATACTGATCACAAGTTCACCAGAGTGAAGTGTCGGTGTCATAATGACTAAGACAATAGTATGCTGTTGAAGCAGAGATAAAACACAATACGCATGTGTAAGTGTCCATGTCTGGGAAATGTATAGGTTAACGGACACACAGATGTATATATAGATAAAAACGTATATATACATATATCTATATTAATTTACATACACATATATATTCATACAGATATATATATATATATATATATATATATATATATATATATATACACACACACAAGGATATACGTATATATACATATATCTATATTAATTTACATACACAGATATATTCATACAGATATATATATATACACACACACACACACACAAGGATATACTACGGATATATATATATATATATATATATATATATATATATATATATATACACACAAACAGGTATTGATATATACATACATACACACAAAACAAAATATATATGTCAGTGTAGATATACACATGTACATAAATAGGTTACTTCACAGCAATTAGGGGTAACATATTTACAGCCCGGGCATATGTGACTGGGAGGTCCAATAAATAAACATTGTAGCCCCCACATCGCCCAGCTAGGCCGGACAGACATACAGACAGGCAATACAGATCAATACACTGCCGCTGTCCAAAACACCGGTAGGAAAGTACCAGTGGGAGAGATCTGCAAGGTCTACACTTTAAACATGGATAATGGTGTCCCTTGCGGGACCCCAAAAATTCAGGGTACATGTGAATCTACTGACATTAATACAAGCAGGATGTAGGTGTACATGGAACAGTAGGTTGTGCAAGTGTGATAATACATGGGTTGACAAAACGTACGACATGTGTCCCGAGACGGGGAGAGTGGGCAATGTGTAGGGATGTGCTCATACCCCAGCTGCGTTCGCAGTAAGTATTTGTCATGACTGCTGTAGAGGGGTGCCAGGTAGGTGGACCATGGGTATGCAATAATGGGCTTAAGTGTGCAGGTGCTGGTTGGCAGAGATGTAGTAGGCCCGCCCAGTGGAAGTCATTAATATTCCTATGTGGGCATAGCATATGCCTACACCTCCCAAACCTGAAGAGGACATCTACCGGATAAGTCTGTAAACCATCGGGGGAATACATAGAGACCAAATCAGTGCCGTGTACCCGATTAGCATGAACGTCCATAGTTATGTATCAGAATGTAACAAAGTCCAACTAAACACTTCCAGAACTAGTGATATTAGGTGAACAGGTGGCGGAATACAGGTAATGACAGATGACAACATGTATGAGTCATAAACAGTATGTACCTCGACAAACGTAAATGAATACATATGCTCTGTGACTGTAAATGTGTCTGGTAAATAGAACCAATCGTCTAAGTGTGTCCCACAGAGTCCTGATACAGTGTTCATTCACACCCATTGGTATGTGAGTTCTGCTACTGATGGAAAGTGCATAATTTGCTGACCATCTTAGGTAGATGATAGCATAAATAGAAGTGGTTTAACACCCATACGCCTGCAAGGGACACACCCGTCTGGGCAGTTGTGTCCTGCAAAATGACAGTTATGGCACATGGCCTGTGAGTTCGGGACTGGAGGCTATATAGTGTGTGTAGTGGTGTCAGACATTAATTTGTTGTATCAGAAACAGCTACATGTAATAGGAAACAGTATTATCAATTATAATGCTACATGAATAACCATAACGTATGCAAACCGTGGAAGTCATCCATTTACTACTGGCTGTGGGTATGTGTTGCCTTGACACATGTGATCGCTCTACATATAGGGTCTATAGGGCCGCCACCATTCTGAATGGCCAAAGTGGAACTTGCTCTGTGGAAATGTCAGACGTACCAGGGCAGAACATACCTACAACCATGCATAGTACAGAAATATACATATCGGCACAAATCAAAGCATAGTCTAGCAGCAGTAAAGTTGCTTATGCTACTACATATGACATATCGACGTGTCAGGTATACAAGACCTGTAACAAGCAACCAGTACAGACATGTACAACATGAGAATGTCCCCTAATCAGGACAGTTGCAATGACTAGAGTATTGTCCATACCTCTCAACTGTCCCTGAATTTCAGATACGTCCCTGAGTTTGACTGAAAGTTTAACTCTGTCCCTCTTAATCCCTCCTAAAATTAGTGACTGTTGAAGGAAAGGTGGTGAATTACACTTACTGACTAATGACAATAAGTAAGAGTTATAAACTACTTTTACTTCAGAATATGTGTATTATGTCATATGCTCTGATTCTGTCAATGTTTCAGGTTAATAGCACTACTTTTGTAAAAGTGTCCCTGATTTTTTCTTGACCTGTCCCTGATTCTGTAGAAATGTGTCCCCGATTGGTGGAGAGGTCTGGTATTGTCACATGAGATATGCCTAATGAGGGACTGTCCCATGCAAAGTGGGAAAGGTGTCACTCCTACAGTCTCCCGTTGTGCAATCTGAAAGGTGGACAATGTGCAGTAGGTATGCGGTAACATGACTCGGCAGACAGCTGCGTTAACAAACTCAAGTCACATGTCAGCATTGCAGAGTATCGGTTCCCATGTATCAGGCAGATGGGAGCAGATTGTATGAGGAACACGCATATAATATGATTACGTCACTGGACAGGCCGCTGAGTCCGTACAGTCGAAAGTCTGCCATCGCAAAATGGTTACACATACCCGATACTGTAGTCATGTAGTCCGATGTAATACGCATCACAAGGGATCACACACACCCAGCGTGAGTGACAAATGTAAGCGGAAATGTCAGTGAACGAGCGGCTGTAAGCGTGTTTGTCTACCAGTATGCCAGTAGTGCACTGTCAAAGAAATGTGGAGTCTAAACGTGTATAAGGTGCTGTGACCAGAGGTCAGCAGTGCATAACATTGTGCAAACCCACACACAACTGCTCCCACCTGCTGGAATGTGCCTTACCCAGTCCGTATCCAAAGGCGTCGGTCTGTCCGCAAACAAAGAACCGCCCTATTCACGTGTTGGTAGCAGTACCTTGAACACATAGCCCATGTGAATTAACAATGGACCATGGCATATGTACAGACAATAGACCACACACACACACACACACACACACACACACACACACACACACACACACACACACACACACACCATACAGCGCAGTCATCCAACAGTATAGTTATGTACTGGCAGATATGTCCGGACTACTGATGTATGCATGCCTGGCCGTCCGGTGTTTCAGTGTGTGAGCATGCGCAGTATGACTGTTACGCATGTTGTCGACTGACATTACCGTCATACCGTCATTTGTGTGAGCATGCCAAGTATGGTCAACTGTATCGCATGTGACACATGTCCAGATAGTACTGTGTTGCTGACCCCTCCGTTCTGCACAGACAGGTATCATGCTGTGCCTGCAGGGTAGCTAATGGTCATGTAGCATTGACAGTTGCTACATGTCTGCATAGTGTGAGGGGACATCCAACCACAACTACAACCACAGTCCTACACAGCACCGTGGGTGGCGCACATGACTCTCACATGTGTAGGTTTGACGGGGGGCACAGCCAACAGTTGTACACATCTGCTGCTACTGTACTGGTATGCCGGGTACTCCATGTCAGTGTGTGGACCTACCTAAATTGCTGGTTGGAGGGATACCACTGTACGTCAGTTCCCAGCTTTAAATACCAGCACTGTGGTGTTGGACGTCCTAGCTTACACAACCTACATCAAACTGCCTAGCCTGCTGTAGTCTGTGTGTGTCTTAAGGGGTTGGGGGTCATTCATTGGGCATATCCATAGGCCATCATATATCATTTGTCTGCATTGGTCCACATCTGTCCAGCTGCATGGAACGTGTGTGGGCTGTCCAGACACACATGATGGTCAGCCCATAATCTGCAGTGGGTTAGGACACCCTGTGTACTACAGGCTACCATTGTGACCCCCGTATGTGCTACAGAGGTCATGGTGCCACTATGGATGTGTACTGTCTGCTGCCCTAACATTTGGCCACCACAGTCACTTGTATGCTCACATACATACCATAGCAATGGGTAAATACACATTCTAATACAACTGCCACTTGTTAGGTCAACAGACATACCCTGGGTGTGTTCTGGACTTGAGGATGGTGCTGGAGGGCTGCCTATGTCGGATGCACACAGTGCACCTCCTATACATGGCCGAGCACAGGTAGTGTCATGTTTGACATCCATTGTACTGTGTGCGGGTCAGAGAGGGGAAATCCATGGGTACCTACTGTGTCAGTGTATATGCCTTGTGTTGCCTCTTTGCCAAGGGCAGGTCATACTGTGCACAGGCTTTCGCTGAATGTGCCCTGCTCAGGTAGTTCCTTCACCAAGTCACACTGTGCCTGTACAGGCCTTGGCAGTGGTGTTGGGCTGTGTGGCCCAGCCCCATGCTGTTCCTGCTACAACTGTTACGTTACTGCAGGATAAGATTGTGTAGCATAGCAAATACCATAACAACTTGTATGCATGTAGCTTGTGAATACTGCAGAGCTCCAACAGATGTGTCCGGATACCAGAACTGTGAACTGAGCATCCCAAACACATGTACAAGTATATGTCTTGCCTGTGCATCCGCCTCAGTATGGTGTGAGTGTTCAGGTGTGTGTGCATTGCTGATGGGTGTCATCAGCCACGACACCAGTGTTTACCCCAGCATCTCCCACTTGGCATTGGTGTGCTACAGCTGTGTCAGAAGCCATATATCGGAATCATCACAGCTTCCAGGGCAGACAGCACACACATTCAATCTCATGCCCTGCCCATCGCATATGGCCTAGCTGTTGGAGGGTATGCCCCTGCAGTGACTGTAGGCCCTACCCAACTCAGCAGGTGGTGCTACGATGTGTATGTGTGTTCAGGCTATAGCACCCAGTACCCCAGGGTAGTCACCCATGTGGTTGAACAGATTCATATTGCTGGTCTACTAATCACGTGTGTTGAGGACATGTATGTGCTCACTAGCATGTGTTGACATGGCGTCTGTGAACTGGTGCAATACTCTGGATGCAGATGCCTGTGAGATACCCATGATATCCCCAGTTGTGCTGTGTGAGGTACCTGTGGCTAATACACCTAGACCAACACATACCGTGGTATCCATTGTGATGTGTTTCCCTCGGTCTGTTTGATGTGTCAGGTGTGGCAGGCACAGGTCAACAAGCTGCTGTAGGAGGTCTCTGTCCACCCCATAGTGCTCCACCATCCCCAGCCCAAGTAGCCCCTGGTAAGTCACCCTGGGTCTATAAAGTCTTATGTCACCCAGTAGGGGTTGTTCAGCAGCATACACATCCTCACTGCCCCAGCCTGCTGCACATGTTGGTATATGTTGCCTGCTGCAGCCCGTCTCATTTGGTTGGACTGTGTCATGAAATGTCCCCGCAGGTATACACCGGTGGTGTAGAGTGCGGACGAAACATGTGTGTATGCTGCTTGCTCGCATTACTGTACTGTTCAGGTGCGGGCTGGCCATGTCATCTGCTGATTGTGTTGATCAACACCTGTTTGTGCAGCCTGTACACCCTGACTACCCCACCACTGCTGTCATCCCTCCCAATGTCACCAGACAGGTATAGACACACCCCTAGCTTAGGTGTGCTAAGGCAGGAGTACTCCCGAGGCACAGTTCTGCAATGTACTTACAGTATGCCTGACCCCCCTCCCATGCTGTCAACTATATTTTGAGACCTGTACCTGGCTGACTACACACATACACTCCAGGGACCAGCATCACACCCTGGTGATAAATGGGATACATTATTGTCAACCTCATCTGCATAGTATAGTCTTCTAATGAATAGTTATATGACCCATACCGAACCTTCAAAGTAATAACCACTGCTCAGTGTCACTCAGATCCATACACAACTGGCAACAGGTGCCTTAATATCACCATATTCGATGTCCCATGGTCTTCCCAGCAACAAAATAACCGGTGTCTACATGACTACTACCCGTGACCCTGCACACTACAGACGATGTGCATTACCACCATGCCATGGCAGATATACATAGATCCCAGGTTATCATGTACAGATCATCCAGCACATACATTCAATAGTGCTGATGTCCCCAGACATATATGTTCACATCTATGTCCACCTCTATATCTACATATATCATATATATTATTTGTATATATACACACATATACATGTACACACATATGTAGATATGGCATTTATATCACAACAGCGGACCACATGACAGCAATGCATTAGACAGGAATGAAAAGGAAAACTACATGTGCCACCTGCATCATGTAGTGTTGTTATTATCAAGGCACGTGTGTTTTGTTGCATCACATGGGTCAGACCGTATCAAGGGTAAGAGTAGGACTGCTGACAGTTACTCATCAGACCTATTGGCGAATGTATGTGTTGACAACCCAGTGTCTTGGCAGAATATGCGGGCTGTGGACACTATATAGATCAGCAACAAAACACACTGAACACATCCCACAGCTAGCCACCCACAGATACCAACACATACGGTATAACTGCCAAACACACACACCTGCCATGCCTTGGAATCGAGCACCTACCGGTCTAGTCTACCACACTACAGCATTATGCAGTAACAGAACGCGTTACCGAGTTCCAGCATCACTGCACTCCCACAGGCATACATCTAGGTGGATGACATCATCCGCAAACACACACACACGCACACACACAGACACACACTTGGCATGGCTGGGAGTCGAACATACACCTAACTACCTTATCACACTAAAGCATTACGCAGTTACAGAATGCGCTACCGAGATTACTGGAACACAGCGCTCCCAGAGGCATACTTCTAGGTGGATGACATCATCCGCAAAGGCAAAGACGCCGATAGGGAATGTATGGGGAGTGAGCCATCTAAAAGCATTACTCTGTCCCCAGGCAGCTGGAAACACACACACACACACACACACACACACACACACACACACACACACACACACACACACACACACACACACAAACACACATACTTGGCAGGACTGGGAGTCGAACATACACCTAACTACATTATCACACTACAGCATTACGCAGTTACAGAATGCGCTACCGAGATTACTGGAACACAGCACTCCCAGAGGCATACTTCTAGGTGGATAACATCATCTGCAAAGGCAAAGACGCCGATAGGGAATGTATAGAGAGTGAGCAGTCTAAAAGCATATTACTGTCCCAAGACAAACACACGGCAGTGGTGAGAGCGGGACAACTGCCTATCTATGGAGCACTATTACAACACTACGTAGATATGAGACGTGCCACACAGAGTACACCCTTCAAGACAGTCAACCAGTGTGTTCAATGTAGGAATCCATCCTGACATGAGGTATGGACATCTGTTGCCTGGATGACCACCATCGCTATACAGGATGTCAATGGCCATGCCCATACACAGAGGCACATCACCAACACAAGGTGTCACTGGGCATGCTCACACACTTAGTATCACACGTCCGTTTGGAATGTACTGTGTGTCCATCTACACAATGGTGTACTGGGCATGCTCACACACTTAGTAGTAACAAAGGGCTGTCTTGCATGCATACGGATTCTAAACACGGAAGGGCACAGTTTGGAATGTACTGTGTGTCCATCTGCACAATGGCGTACTGGGCATGCTCACACAGTAGTAGCAAAGGGCTGTCTTGCATGCACACGGAATCTAAACACGGAAGGGCACAGTTTGGAATGTACTGTGTGTCCATCTACACAACGGCGTACTGGGCATGCTCACACACTTAGTAGTAGCAAAGGGCTGTCTTGCATGCACACAGATTGTAAACACGGAAGAGCAAAGTATGGTGTTACTGTCCCCACGTACATGAAGGCCACTCACATGTACTGACCAGTAAACACTCAAGAGCCATCGCAGCTGTCTCAGGTGCAGATCACAGAGGTAAATGCCACATTCTACTATGTAGCCCTCAGACATCACCATGTCCTTGGACCAGCAACACACATCCATACATTACCACAACACAATGTGACTCATGACCAGTGGGCTGTACATAGGTCTACAGCAACTGTGCAGACTACACATGCACTGACAGAGTTCCATCATGTGTTATGCAATGCAATGATACCACTGTTCATAACCAGGTAGGCTCTACACATAACAGGGGCCCTGGGTCTTACACAGCTGTAACAGATGACTGTCACTGTACATCAAAGAACACACATGTTTGGATAAGACATACATGTAATTGCAGTGGATATGTACATGGACCACACACACACACACACACACACACACACACACACACACACACACACACAACACATATGTACATAGCATAGCTTTTGCTGTCCTCCATGCAGACAAGTGGCTACAGCAATCACATGCATGCACATGGAAGGTACACAGTGATCAGGATGTTACTGACTCTAAGTCACTTGACACCTGTAACACTTACATCCTCCCATGTGCATGTAGCAGCACAATTGCCAAAGGTAGCGTTGGTACACATAATGCGGCCAATACTGCTGCATGTCTGTCAGACGTATTATCATATAGCAGGTATATCATTCACAGTACTGCCATGTGTGTTTGCTTGTGTGACCATATATGCCACATATGGTGGGGAATACATCCCAATTGTTACACACCCCTGTACACTGTTGTAGAGATCTGTACATACTGCAGTGTGGAAAGCATGACGTAGGCAGGGGTGGTGTGTGTATCACACACGTCAGCTATCTGTATGTGAATGACATTTGTGGACTCCACAGTGTGTGTGTGTGTGTGTGTGTGTGTGTGTGTGTGTGTGTGTGTGTGTGTGTGTGTGTGTGTGTGTGTGTGTGTATGTATGTATGGCTGTCTGGTGCATGGAGTGAGGGTGCATGCTACCATACAGAACGGAGAGGATCCCTAACCCCTCATGGTGATGCAGTCTACTACCCTGTTGATGCCATTGGTCTCAGCCTTACTGGCTACCTGTACATGTTCATTCTCTGTGTCGCTTCGTGTGGGTGCACAGTACTGTGAGGGTGATTACCACATAGGCAGGGGTCCTCACCTCAACACAATCGAGTGTGCGTTATAGTGTTGTTGACTCCGTGAGTGTGGGCATGTTACTGTGTGTTTCTGTGTATGTCTGTGTGTGTTCTCATCCTCTAATGTGACAGGGTATTACTACTACACAGTGAGGCCTCATGCTATCAAGTGGCCTCTAATGTTATCATCGGCCGGACCGCTGTGTAAACCCCCCACACCATGTCAACATACCTGTGATGTGACCTGGTATGGATGTCACGTCTCTAGCCACTGTAGTCTATTAAACAGCCCACATGCTTCTGGATCAGTAGATGTGTGGACATTTGTGGAATGGTAGCCTTTCTAACAGTGAGGTTGAGGCTACGTATAGCATGCTGGTATTGCCATACATGCCTGTGAGTACTCCACATTTACACATGTGAAACTGCAAACACTGCTACTTACTGGCACATGCAAGTAGACCTTAAGGGGGAAGCAGGGAATCATTACCAACATGCTGTTACTGTTGTTACCAAGACACATACTGTGAACATACAACAATGCACTCCAACTGCAAACACTGTAATGTAATGGCACATGCAATTGGACCTTAAGAAGGGAAGCAGGGCATAATTACCAACATGCTGTTACCATTGTTACCAAGAAACATATGTGAACATATAACAATGCATTATGAACCTTACTTCATGGTATGTCTGGTGCATGTCAACAGTACACAACTAATGTCATATACACTTATCTCACTATTCTGTTCACCCTGTGCATCAGACCATATGAGCATGTCCCTGAACCAATGGTGTGGATGACAGGGATGCGGCACAGGCATCATCATATGCACAGGGTGATAATGTTTGCCAGGGGTATAGGCTGCACCAGTGGATGACATCATGTGTGTGGGTAAGGTCCGGTGATCTGACTGGACATGTGTGGTCGATATGCATGTGGGTGTTGCGGTGCCCTACAGATGTTTCTGCTGTGTGCGTGTATGTGTGCACACAGTTCTGCCTTTTGTCAGGCCTAGACAGAGGTATTATTGACAGCTCCAGATTGTACAGACCAGGATGTACAGCTCACTGTGTCCGGCCACGGCCACGTGACCTGTGCCTGCCAGGGGTTGCACGGGCACTACCAGGTGGAGGTACAGATTGGCTACTGTCCGATGACACTTGTCCACAGTAATCATGTACCCGCTAGGAACTTCCAGGGCCATGTCCACATGGCCTGCTGTGGATAGCACAGCACCAGCTGCACTGCTACTGCTACCGGCACTATGGGAGTGGGCATGTGAGGTGGCTCGTTTATGTTGACCTGCACTAGGTGGTGTAGCTGGCCTACGTCCACGTGGCCTATGCCTTACTCCTACCAGATGTTCCAGCACAGACAGCTCACACTCACGGATTGCCATGCCACGGTCAAGGATTCCAACCATGTCACCCAATCGCCTGTCCAGAACATCAGCAATCTGCTGTTGTGCATTTGCCAATGCCTGGGTGTTGTCATTTAGAGTATGGATAGCAGCCCTCTGAAGCCTCTGCCCTTCACTGTTCTGCAGTTCAGCACGTGCCTTAGTATGCATAGTTAAGCATCAAGCATTATTTTATTTTATTTTTTATTTTTTATTTTTTATTTTTTTATTTTTTTATTTTTTATTTTTTATTGTTTGTAGTTTGTTATATAGCTAGTGGGTATGCTTTAGCTAGCGCATTTTTGATACTTAATAATATGCTAGATTTTTTATATGAAGTATTAAGTAATTATGACTTAGAGTAACATCATGTTTATGAAGCTAATTAATATATATTTCTGTTTTATGTTGTTATTATTATGATAACATTTTACATTATAAACTAAAATCAAGACTTTAATATTGAGTTTTTCCAGCATTTAGCTAGTGATGTTAAATTCAAAGTGCTATTTTATGCTGTATCTAATTGATATTCTTTAGGTGTGTGATACTATCTAATTGATCAATATTTTTGTCTGAATATATATATATTTTTTATATATTTCGTATATATATTTTTTGGTATTTTTGTAGTTTTTATTTATATTTATATATGTATATATATTTTGATATTTTTATATCATTATATTTTAGTATAATCATATAGTGACAAATGAAGTTGCGCTATATTTTGTTTTTGTTTTCATTTTCCATCTTTCGCTGTCACGAGCTTGGACATCACAGCGATTGCACTTACATACCCTGGATCTATTCTTAGCCATTTATGGGCAATGTTTCCTGATCCTTGCAGATTTGAATTAAGGGTTTGCAAGCTGTTAATTGTTTGATTGGGGTCTATTATAGAATCAAGTAGAAACGGAAACTTTGACATCAGGCTCTCCTTATATGGGCTTAGTTTCCTTTAAGCATTTGCTGAAGGAAAACTTCATTGTTTGGATGGTTATGGTATTAATGTTTTGTTTTATTTTATTTTATTTTATTCAATCCTTAAGAAATACATCTCAAATGTTAATATAATTTATATATTCTTAGTTCTGCATTTGCGTGCCCTTGAATGATGCCTAGGTTGTCTGTTTGTTTGTTCTAATAACGTCAGGTTGCTTGCGATGTCTATGTTGAATATCCATCTGTTCTAAATGAATACTTTGGGTTTATTGACTCAATGATTGTGTTAATTAAATTGATTGAAAGGCATTGCTTTTGTATATAATCATTCATTTGGATTAGTAGTTTGTAACCTGAGGAAGCGCAATTTTCATTGCGTGAAAGCGCTTGTGTTTTTTGGTCCATAATAAACTCATTTTATCTTTATCTTCGTGGTGGTTTCTACATTTCTTCAGTTCCTACCCGCTAGGAACTTCCAGGGCCATGTCCACATGGCCTGCTGTGGATAGCACAGCACCAGCTGCACTGCTACTGCTACCGGCACTATGGGAGTGGGCATGTGAGGTGGCTCGTTTATGTTGACCTGCACTAGGTGGTGTAGCTGGCCTACGTCCACGTGGCCTATGCCTTACTCCTACCAGATGTTCCAGCACAGACAGCTCACACTCACGGATTGCCATGCCACGGTCAAGGATTCCAACCATGTCACCCAATCGCCTGTCCAGAACATCAGCAATCTGCTGTTGTGCATTTGCCAATGCCTGGGTGTTGTCATTTAGAGTATGGATAGCAGCCCTCTGAAGCCACTGCCCTTCACTGTTCTGCCATTCAGCACGTGCCTGTGCCGCCATTACAGTCTGGAACATACGTCTGGTGACACCAGCTGCTGCGCTCTGTCCTGCAGTTGCATGTCTGCCAGAGGTTCTCCTATGAGCAGCACTGGCCACATGTCTGTGTGGCACATCTGCAGTCATTACACTGACACCATGGTGTGGAGACACACCTTCTGTAGCCACCACATGTTCCTGTTCCGAGCTAACACACGCTGACTGTCCTTCCTCTATGGCCATTGGTGATGGGGTATGTGTTGGCATGAGAACTGTGTGCGGGGAAGAGGGGGACACAGCTGGGATGGCAACCATTGGCACAGATTCAGCCCATGACAACCCTGCCTGTACCTCATGCATATGTTCATCACTGCTAGTATCTGTGGGGACACTAACATCAGATGGACCACAGGAGGGTAACGCACCTACATCACCTGTGAATGCAAAGAAAGACTCTACATTACAATAGACACACAGACACAGAGACACACCATGCATGTGATTTGACAGAAGGCATGCAGCATGCATGTGATACAGCAGACGGCATGCAGCTCAGACATTAATAGTGGTAGTTAGCATACCTCCCTGGGTTGCACACAACAGCAAGCAGGTGTCATATCAGTAGCCATGCAGTTCACACAATCATGGTAGTAAGCATGCATCTCTGTGATACACCATGTGGACCAGCACAGGTTAACAGTACACATGGCTGAAGTGACCTTGACATGTAATCTTCTGATGTGTGCATTGACATGCATACATGTCTGACACAATGGTGTCCTGACACATGTACACCGTTGTAATGAGTATCACAATGCAGTGTTGTCTATATGCCCTACAGATAGAATGCACTTTTAGCATATGTGCATGAGCATTGAAGGGTAGTGTGAGGCGTCTACATTGCTATACAGTGTGAAGTACTGACACTGTGCCATTGCATGGCATCATGAGGCATCTATAGTGCTATACAGTGTGTAATACGCACACTGTGCATAGCCGTAACTGCGTGCATACACATTACATAACTGTGGATTGTGACCCACGTTGCTGAGGTGTATACACACCAAACCATGCTGTGTCATGTGACAGGTCACTGGAAGACCTACGGATGACACCCCTGCACAACTACTACAAAGTCTTAGCTGCCAGGCAACCATGTCCACACATGGCAGACTTGCCAATACACCATGTCCCACATGACATTAATGTACCACACACACGAGGTGCACTGCTGACAGTGATGTCCTTCAGCAGCAAGGGAAATGTACAGTATCTGTGGCCTGATGTGATGTTAATGTCTGTGGAAGCTGTACAGGTGACTACTGTCATGCTATGACACAGTCGTGATGTTCAACACATCTTATATGGTCGAATTAAGTGACACCTCCACTAGCTGTGCACAGGCATTTAGGATGACCAGTGTTCCACATCAACTATATAATCAGTCAACTAAGGCTATAGTTGGACCATGTGTGGACAATGTGCAACAGGGTGTATACACACAACAACTACTGTGTGGCTACATGTCTCTGACCATGCTCCATGGCCATGTGTGAACATGTGTAGGCCAAATGTTTGTGATGGCCGTCTATTTCACATGTCTGTGTTGTCCCATATGGCATACACCCATAGATGTCAGATATGTCACTGTTCACAGGGCTATGCAGACAACGGGTTGTATGTTTGGTATGTGGGGTATGTACTATGGGATAGTAAGACAATATTGCAGCCGGAACACTACATGTCTGGGACATGTCAGATGGCACATCACAACGTGTGCACCCATTGCAGGGGCATATTACACAATGGTGACTCCTGTGGGCTGCCCATATCCCAGCTCACTGTGTGGTACTGCTTACGTAGTACCACACATGTGTTGTTCCAATTTATAGTACATATGCCTACACTGAACACCTCCACCGTTGTATGCACAGCTGTCCACACATCTAGCAATGACAGATACTGTGGTTTCATGTCGGTGTTTCATTTAGTTTGTATATATTGCACATGGGTAGCCAGTGTGAATGATGACAGATGCGACCTGTATATTGTGACTGGACCATACATTATATGTACATGTGTTAACTGGCCACATGGCATATAGATATATGCATTAACATGCCTGATACTGATAACTGTCTCACCTGCAACGGACTGATGTCTGTGCGGCACACCAGAGGTACCTGCATAGGGGTGACACAGCAGTTTGAACATTATCCATGACTGTATGACAGCCACAGGGTGCACTGTGCATGTTAACACATTCACCTGTACAATAGCATATAGTATGCACATGTGTGCATACACAGGGTAGCATACTGTAGTATGCGGCATGTGTGTAAACATACCTTGCACATGATGTTCTGAGGGTGTCCCCAGGCTGGCCAGTAGCTCCTCGGTGTGTGTGTGTGTGTGTGTCTGTGTGTGTGCGTGTGTGTGTGTGTGTGTGTGTGTGTGTGTGTATGTGTGGGAGCTGGGTTGGTGGGCCACCACCTGTTCCACCTTGTTCCCTGGCGATTGCATTGGCGCATTGTTTCGCATGTCGTAACAGGTCCATGCAGTGTCTGCGCACCTGCTGGTAGGTGCGGTTATGGCCACCCACATCATTAACCCTCCTGCGAAGGTCCTGCCACAGGTTGTCATGCTGCTGGGCAAGCTGTGGCACATGGCTGAACAACACCTCATAGTTCTCATGGAGGTATGGGATGAGGGCGTCATCCTCCTGGTGGCTATACGCTGGCAGGCGTGAACGAGGCATTATCTGGAAGACATAATGATGGAGACAGGTCACAGTATCACAGAGATGTACAGAGATACAGCTGCACATACATTTGTATTAAATCTAGTAGATCTGAACAGTTATCTTTGCAAATCGTCATGACACTGATACAACTGCCATGTTTGTGTCACACACATGTAACACCCGTTATGCATTGGATATCATCACCATATATGTGTGTCACCTCATTACATTGTTCATACTCCATTTGAATGCTGTCTTGATGTGGGCATGTCTGTTTGCCTGTACTGGTGTTCTTATCTATCAGCACATGCCTGGATGTGTCCACAGTAATGCTGTTGACCATGATGCTGTGTATATGTCACATATCAACACATACACTGCCTTAATGGACATGAGCAGTGACAATGCACACATACATACGGAAACTTTACATGCATGTGTTTTGCCATATACATCTACACGGCACTGCACAGCAGTTCAACATCCTGCCATGTATCGCCTGTGTTGCACATGTGATAGACATGGGACAATGGCTAGCCGGATGTCATATGCAGGGATGATTATCAACTATGGCATGTACGGGCAAGGTTTTCTAGCTGTATCCGACAGCCATTTTGCCACCGTGAGGTGCACCAGTGCCAAATTACTGATCCAGACAGTTAATAATACATCTACCATGCGGTCATCGCACCATGTATGACAGAGATGACATGTGGAGCTTTGATGGACAGGGTTGCATGGTATGGCAGGAGTATGTAACATGTATGGCACAGGGATCTGTCCAGCATGTGGCGATCCTTGTAGTAGGACGGTGGCTGTCCATGACGTATGTCTTTCAGATCAGGATATGTATGTGTAGCATGTCCAACATCACAATGTAGCACATGTCTTTATGCAAGGTAGCCAGCATGCTGCATAGTGGAGGTGAGGATTGTGAAGGCTGGTATCACCCATCCACTCATGGCCAATACTCCTTAAAGGTGATATGTGATCCGATATTGGTCACCCAAGTGCTGAGTATGCCTGTGAAATGATCTCCATACTCATGGATGGCACCCTGTCATGACATGGGTGCATCATATGACTACCTAATAGGCCTGGAGACGTCACCAACTCAGGGAGGTGAACTTCACAGCACTATCCCTTACACAGTGTCCATAATGTTGACCACTGCCTAGGTGGTAGTTAATGGGTACAGGGTTATTCACCTAGCGGTGACAATGCTATTATCAGCTGTCAGATTGTCCACATATGTCACACACCTCACCCACAAAGCCCATTCTGTATGTTGTCCACAACACTGAGACAGCTATTGCTCCTATTCACATCCTTACATATACAGATGCCTCCCATTTGTCTGTGTGGTATGGGCTACACTGAGGGTGGAGTACACAACATTAACCCTGTTTTACAGTAGCTGCCAGGTGTGATATGTACATGTCACTCAGACACCTTTTGTAGTGTTGCTTCTGTCAACAGGCCACTGGTAGAACACTCCTGTGACATACGAAGGGACATCTAGTATACTCAGTGTAGCTGGAACACGGTATGGGTGATGATGCCCTATGACCTGTCACAGGTATGCTATGCAGTGTGAAGTCATCCGTACTGTCATCTACTTCTGTACTGCTAGCATCTATGTTGATAAAGGTTCATAGACTTGCAGACCATACTCAGCAGGGTAATAGTGCAGTGCCTCTAATTATGGCTGTCATCTCCACTTGTGGGTTGCAGTGGGTTGATATTATCCAACACCCTGTCTGTATTGCATATTCATGCTCAGCACTTGTACAGAACATGCGAGCACTTCATGAGCTACTGATTTCTATAGCACCCATTCCAACTCATGTCTTACAAGTACACTGTCTGTCCTTACATTTCCAGCTTGCTTACAGTACAACAGCTGTTGTACACATGTAACTCACATATCTTGTGAGACATGGTTGAATATACAGGCATGTCCAAGTGTCACGTACCAGTGCTATTGCCTGTCTATATGATGAATATAGCAAACATGTGTCAATAGAGCAATTGTCTCATGTACACAGTCAATGCTCACCTCCCAACATACGACACTACAGCCTGTGGGATACGCACATATGCAGCCATGCTGGGGGTAATGCCCTCACCAACCCAGACTGGACCTGACATTCATGTGGGGACGTTTAGCATTTGCAACACTCCCCACTCATCACATCGTCTCACTAGATCTCGACCATCACAGGCCACACATAGTATGAGTACGACATTTTCAGAACCTCTCCATACTCTGTGTAGGCCCCAGAGGCAGCCCCCATTACCAAACACAACAACAATTACTTATAGCCCACAGACTCATGTGTGCCCATCAACTGCACACGGCACCCTCAACACATATACACAGACTACAGCAATCACAGACACAGTTGAATACAGTACCTATGTGGACCGCAACACCAGCAGTGATAATTAAATGTCCCTTAATATCGTGATAATATTACATGCGGTTTCAGTGTTCCGGTACTGTGTTCTTTCAGTCTTTAAGCCTCATGATTACGCGTGCCGGTATGTGACACATTCCACAGTTGGCAGTATCTTATTTATTTCTACCTCATGGTTGTGTACATGTCATTGACCTATCTATATATTTGCAGATATAGGTGAATCCGTATATATCAACATATATCTCTCTATCTCCCTTTCTATCTCTATTATAGATATGTATATATATATATATATATATATATATATATATATATATATATATATATATATATATAAGAGAGAGAGAGTGAGAGGGAGAATACACCTTTCATTGTGTACATGTCGGTGTATACTGTTTCCTGGACTCCACACGTTTGTGTTTGAACCTGTCACATTACACACCTGCCATTGGTACATCTTGGGTAGCTTAGTGTTAGGTGATTGTGTACATGATTGCGTGTTCTACTCCTGGCAGTGGTTGTTTTACCCTTCAGAGCAGGCACTATTAGTACAGGGGTGAATAATGCTAGTTTCACCTGTTCTGGACATCAATGACTGTGATCTGTGCGATATTCAGAGAAGCTTAGCCCTGTTTCGCGCATATCTGTATAGTCATGTTTAAACGATGCTTACCAGCACTGGGCAATGCATATTCCCGCTAACATGTGCTAAACCTGATCTTATGACCTGCATCCACCATCCATTATTCATGCCTTCGGGATTATGTAACGTCCCTTGCAGGACTTGGTACCGGGAACATGCACGACAGTCAGTGCATTTACCACTTGGGCATCTGGAATTTGTACACGTGTTATGGCATTTTGTATGTGGACTGTACTATGGCTGTTACTCCATACTGCAATCAACTGGGTAACTCAGTTAGTTTACATATGGATGAGACCTATTAATGGTATGTCTAAGTGATGTTTAATGGATGTGCCCCAGCATTGGGAATGTATGTCACAGTGAGCCACACACTATAATGTGCTACACCTTCACACAAACATAGGTGGAGCACGCTGGGGCGACAGATACCTGTCATGGGTACACCCCATGCTTTGCCACTACATCCATGATTACATTGTACGGAGCCCCTCATTTACACACCAGGGAATCCATGCAGAGTGTGTGGGAAACAGTGATTACACACATGGATCCCACAATTGGCTCTGCTCCACTGAGGGTCGGTTGGTTACTCGATGTGGTGGTGACAGCAGACACTGTTTGCCTTGATTGATGAATGGCCTCTGACAATCGGGCGTGTACCTACCGATGTACCTAGGAACCTATACATACAGTACCAACATATGCTGATAGGTGCATGTAATGTTCAGGTGTTGACATTCCTTGTTCCAATAGCTGTTGTGTGTGCAATGGTTGAGGGCTGCTTATGTAGAATTCACACAGTAGGCCACCTATACATTACAATTTACAGGTGGTCGTGTGTGTGTGCCATCCATTTTACTGTGTGTGCAGGTGGAGAGGTGTGTCAGTCCATAGGGGCCTACACTGTCAGAGTATGTGCTATATGTTCCCTCTTTGCCAAGGCGTAGGCATACTGGGCACGCCTCCATCTGCCTACTGGGGCTGGCACAGGGTGTTCGTGGTTTGAATCCCTCTGTGACTGTGATGGCCTTGGCAATTGCAGTGGGCTGTGAGGACCTTCACCATTATGTCCCTGCTGCAGCTGTTTCTGCAGGATCATATTATGTAGCATGGCACATACTATGAAGATGTGGGCACACGTGCCTGGACAGTACTGCAAGGCTCCACCAGATATGTCCAAGCAATGGAATCGTGATTTCAGCATCCCAAACACACTCTCTATGATGATTCTGGTTTGTGCGTGTGCCTCATTATGGCATTCTTGCATGGGTGTGTGTGCATTTCTGATGGGAGTCATCATCCATGGCTCCAGTGCATAGCCAGCATCCCCCACCAGGTGGTCATGTGGGATGTCCCCCCTGACAAATACCTGATACAGCTGTGAGGCATGCGAGATGTGGGAGTCATGGTAGCTTCCAGGGCTGCCAGCACACACATCCATGATAATGCCCTGGGCATTGCACATGACCTGGCAGTTGATGGAGTGGTATCCCTTGCAGTTTATGTAGTGCCTACCATGCTCACTGGGTGGTGACTTGATATGTATGTGCGTGCAGTCTATCGCATGCAGTACCTCTGGGTAGTGTGCCACATGGTGGAGGAGACACATATTGCTGGCCAACTCCTCCTGAGTTCAGGGGAAGTATATATGCTCATTGGCATGTGGTAACATGGCATCCAGGAACTGGTGTAGTACCCTGGATGCTGATGCCTGTCAGATCCCCATTATATCTCCAGTTGGCCTTTGAAAGGTACCTGTGGCTAGTATTCGCAAGCTTACACATACCTTTGTGTCCACTGGGATGGGTTCCCCTCTGTTGTTTCTGGATCTCAGGCATGGCTGGCACAGCTCAACTATTTGCTGTAAGATGTCCCTGTCCACCCTGTACTGCTCTACTATCTCCAGATCATGTATCCCCTGGTAGGTTACCCTTGGTCTGAACACTCTTCTCCTCCTCCGGGGCCTGTGGTGGTTGTCAGCATCATCCTCCACAACACCTTCAGTCACTAACACATGGTGATGAATCATAGCTATGGCAGCTCCCAACATGTACATTGTAAAAGTTTCCCGTATGTTTACACCTATGGTGCAGGGTTTCGGAATACACAGGTGTGTGTGAGGTGCTTTCACACTTTATACTATTGTGCTGCGAACACTGATGATGTCATAGGGTGTGTATGTACAATCGTAGCTACAGGGTATCTTATGTGTTTTATGACAGGAACTACTATTGTGGTGCCTTTGGTGTTGAATTACATTTGGCTGCCATGGATTACCTCTTGCCCTTCCCTTTACATTTCTTCACGTTTCACCTCCCATTTTCTGGCATGCATCCAGCAGCCTGCTTTTATTTGTACTTTCCTAAACCTGGCTTATCTTGCGTAATGTGTTCTATGGCCAGTCTACTGCAGGTTTGCTTTGCTCTGCTATGACAGTTCTCTTTTCTTTGCAATCCGACACCTCCTCTATCCTGTTTTGCAGGTTTCTGCAAGCAGACTTGTCAGCTGCCATTGATTGCCTACTGTGAGTTAATAAGTGTTAATTGCTCAGTTGTAGTCTAATTACCCTACTGCGGCATTTCCTTATTTTCTTCCCCTTACCTTCTTGTTTGAGCTATGGTGCGTGGTGCGTGCGTCCGCTTACTGGGTTCCGGGCACGTTTTCATCCCCGTACATGTGCTTTTGGGCACCATATGTGCTCTCAGATAAATGATGCTATACCTACCTCCCCACCCCTGTCCTGCGGCTTTGCTTAGCAATGACCAGGCTGTATTTGCATTCCTCCAATGTGCTTACAGCTACGGTGGCACACCCCACTGCTGATGTCATATATACCTCTAAACCACTCCTCGGTGTTGTAGTGCTGCACCGTGTGGTACATCCTTCGTCCGGCGGGACGTTTGCAATTCACTATTACCTGCCTCATTTGCATGGCATTGACTACTAATTCCTAGTTACTGAGCCGAACACTGTCACAGACCCTTAGCAACCCTTGCAGCTTGGTTGTGGTGTACCATGCATACCATTGAGTATTATGGTGAAATCATGATTTGTATTACATTGCGATTTTATGACATTTGTATATATTTTCTTTGTGTTCCCGTTTGCACACACATGCCCTGCGGTTGTACTTTGTGTTACTGTGAATATGACATTAAATGTTGTTTTCTAGGTGTTGTGCATATTTTCTTATGCCATTGGCTGTATATTTAGCCATTGGCATATGTTAACTTTGTAATACATGAGTCTGGTCCACTTTCATAGCTCCGATGTTCTGTTTGGAAAAATGTAAACCGTGTTTTTTGGTTTACATTTCTGTGGGCTTACACTATGCCTGCACCACTTCATAAATCACTATGTACCTTCATTTGCATGGTGCGGCACTGTGCATGGGGTGATTAGCATACCTAAGCCGAGAGCTGCGCAGATCTGGCATAAGCCAGTAGTGCACGTAGAATTGGATCGTACCTGAATCGCTCAGCGGCCATATTTGGTGTTATACCACCTACACTACACCTGCGCCTGGCACAAGCTTCATGAATCCCGGGGAGAATCTGTTTCATTAAATATTAGACTATGTGGGGGTTAATATAAAAATTATAATTGCAGGGGATGTTTATTATTTAAAGGAAAAATGTGAAATGAAAGAGAAAGATATGTGAAAAAACAAGAAGTAGTAAATTGTAGTAAATTAGCTGTGTGGAGCAAAAGTCAGTGGACTTATAGAAGGGGCACGTGGATCTGAAACTGATTATTTTGTATTACTGTGAGGCTTGGGGTAGCAGATAGTGATACACTTGTGACAGGTTTTTCAGACCACTTATCAATATGGATAGAGGTGATGAAAGAAACTGAGCATATTAAAATAGGAATGCAAATAAAAAATGAATGAGAAATTATGGGATAAAATTGGAGAATGTGAAGTACTGCAGCTATGGAAGGATCATATAACTATAATGGGCTTATTTAAAAATGTGTCTGAATGGTAGATTGAATTTAAGTATAAAAAGTGTTTTTCAATGGCAGGATGATGTAAGAAAGGAACAGAATGTAAAGTAGTTTGGGAAAATGTATAAAATGTGTTACAGAATTTAGAGAATAATGCAAGAGAGTATATGATATGGAAAAATAAATATATAAAAGAAATCATGAAAAATAAGGCATTATTATTTCGGCATAGCTATTATTTACAAGGGAGAAGGGAGGAGGTATCTGCATATATGTGTAAAATAGTAAAGGAGGATATTAATATAATGAGGGAAATAAAAACTGTAAAAGGAGAGGTAAAAGTAATGTAAGAGCAAATTATGAGCATTGTAGTACAGCTTGTGGAAATATGTATAAAAGAAAAAAGAAAGAAAATAATAAACAAAGGAAAGTTTAAAAAAAACTAGTTATGGAAGAATTTGAAAAAGAAATTACTAATACTCAGTTGGATTAAATATTAAGAAAAGTAAATATCCATTCAGTATCAGACGCAGATAGTATGAAATGTATAAGAAATTACCGGATTGGCAAAGAGAGTATTTTGTTAATGTACTGAATGAATAGTTGTAAGAAGAGTTTGTTTATGAAGGGTTATGTAGTGGGATGTTAAAATTTATATGGAGAAAGATGAAAAGAATAAAATAAAAAATGGAGACCCATCACATTAAATAACACAAATTATAACATTTTTATGAGGAGAATAGAAGGAAGGATGAGGAATATTATAGAAGAAAATATATATGGTATAAAAGAGAAGGGATGTCAAGAATTATTGGTTGTGAGAGAAATTGTGGATGATATTATAAGTAAAAGGGAGGATGTGAAACTTATAAATACATACAAATATTTCAAGTATTGGCATTAATGCCCTTCTAGCCTGCCAATACACCAAAACACTTGTTCCCATAAAAAGTGTCCAGGATGTTATTAAAAATATCTAAACTATTATTTGCTTATTTGGTAGTCTGTTTCATACATCAGCTGCTCTCTCAGAGAACCAATTAGTGCACTTCCCTTTCCTATAGAATCTTCTACATAAGTTGTCTGATGATTGTGTACTACTTTTTGATAACCCCAAACATTCCCAGAAGTAGTTGTCTCTAAATGCTTTATATACCTGAATTAAGTCTCATCTTAGATATCTATAAGAAACATGGTACAAGTTAAGATATCGAAGTCTTTCATAATAAATTACAATTTCACATCTATGTATGTCCTTGGTATATTTCTACTGTACTCTTTCCAGTTTACTCATGCTTGTTTTCTTATGAGGTTTCTATAGTGTTATTCCACACTCAAGTTTGGGTCTAAACTAAAATAACTAACAAACAATGACTTCATCATTCCTGATTTTCTAGACTTTATAAATCTTTTTATACAACCTATAGTCATATAACTATCATTAACCAATTGGTTGATATGATTAGAAAAACTAAAAGATTGATCTACCCATATATCCAGGTTCTTAAATGAGTGTACAGTTTCAATCACTGTGTGCTGTATTAAATATTCACCTTTCAATTTATGTCTTCCAAATCTCATATGCATAGTGATTGATGTGTTTATTAGCATATTATTCTACTGTGCCCAAATGGCCAATTTTAGTCAAGTTCTTTTGCAGACATACCTTATCTATAACACATGTAATCAGTTTACCCAATTTCAAGTCATCTGCATATAGACTGTAGAAAACATCAGATGAAAAAGTTAGGTCTGAAAGATACAATCTAAACAAGTAAGGACCTAGGACAGAGGCCTGTGGGACACTGACTGTAACCAAGAATTTCACCTGTCCAGTTGCTGTTTGATACTTGTCATGTCCTAATTGTCAGCCATTCAGCTATCCATCTTATCAAGAATATATTAATACCTAGTTGTTCTGATTTATTGATCAGTGTTTTGTGTATGACCCTGTCAAATGCTGAAGTTAAATCTATATAAATTACATCACAGCACAATTTTTCATTCATAGTTGTCATTATATTGTAATAGAACATCATGTTACAGGTGGTAATAGATCTATTTTCAATATATGCACGTTGATATATGCTTTCAAGTCCCAATCTATCCAGTTCTGACAATAATTTATCCAATATTACCTTCTCCATTATTTTTCTAAAACATGAAAGTAGACTTAAGGGCCTTTATGACTCTGGGTGTGTCCTACTCCCCTTTCCCTAAAAGACAGGTTTAATAAGTGCATGTCTCTAATCTTGAAGAATCTCCCCATATTTATATGACCTAGAAAATAATAGGTTCATAGGTTCATACTAGGCTATCTGCTTGGTGGCATTTAGCCTATTAGCCCATAGTTTGTGGCTTTTCGCACCACCCTTTAGTATGGGGAACACCATATATTATTTTTGCTGTGCCTCTGTTGAGCAGTGACACTGAGGTAATCCCTGGGGTATATCTGCGATCTCCCATCCATTGGTCAAGATTTCTCTATGGATATAATAGTACTGTAAGTTCTTACTGAAGTGTTCTCATGTCATTATTACTACTTCCATCTTCTCCCTTTGCTTTGTTTGGATCCAGTTTGTGCAGTTATTTTTCAATATAATCTAATTAGTATCTGAGCTTACTTGGATGTCACTAGGATGACTTATCCCCACCTTTGTAGAGCTGATTTTTTTTTGCATATGATTTTGTAAATATATCTATAATATATGTCTGATAATACAAATTAGAATATACACACAGTTTGTCAATTTGCATGTATTTACTCCTTCCACATCTTATGTATCTATAAAAAGCTTTCTTGTTATGCTCAATATCTTTATATAAATGTTCTTCAAATTTTTCTTGATCTTGTCTTACACTATGCTTGATTAGTTTGTCCAGCTTATTTCAGTTTTCAAAGTTGTAGTTCGACCTCTCTTCCATTTCTTATATTTTTTTTGTCTCTCACCTTAATAGAGTATCTTGTTCTTATTAAAATATACCCCCTGTATGCCTCGATCCTAATGTTAAACAGTTTTTGATTTTTTGCACTCAATTTCTCTTTCAAAATTGTCCACATTCCTTCAGCAGTTTTTCCACTGAACACCTCACTCCAGTTAGTTTTACATAGTGACTGTTTTGCTTCCATATAATCTGTAATTACTTTTCTGTACACTGATTTAGATTTCAGTTTGGCAGAATTATCTAGCAACAAATTAATCTTTATAACTCCATGATCACTCCACATCAACAGTGGTAAAACTTGACTTGACGTAACAGTAATTTCTGTAGGAACACAAACAATGTCTAGTATGCTCTGCTCCCTGGTAGTTTTTTTTACAATCTGAAGTAATTGTTGTTCCTGAACATAAGTTGTGAATAATGTCCTTACTAATGTTGTTGTATCAATATTATTCCAGTCTATTTCTGGTAAATTTAAGTTCCCAGCTAATATTCTTCCCTCCTGTGTTTCATGCAAGAAATCTATGAATTCGTCTAGGTCATCAGCACTTGACTTTGGAGGTCTATACACACCAACAATTGTTATATGTTCCAGGGTTGTTTTTATTGTCACAGTTACACAGTCTATAGTTTTGACTATAGTCTGAAAAGCAGGTCCTGAAAGCCTTGTCCAAGGCAAAAAACACAGCCTCTGTGGGACCAGATGACATCCAAAGCTGTCTTACAGGCTAAAACATGAACTAGTATCACCATTAAGTACCCTTTTCAATCATAGCCTAACCATAAGCTTTGTTACTGTGAAATGGAGAACAGCAAGAGTTATTCCCTCCACAAACATGGCCTAGCAACAGACCCAGGGAATTACAGACCCATCTGTAAGGTCATGGAACGTATCATTACGGACCTCATAAATAAAGACATAGGTGACCTCCAAACCCTGGATCCTACACAATTCAGCTTCATCAAGGGCAGAGCCTGCCTATTAAATCTGGTGGATTTATTTGAAAAGGTGACCAGGGTCATTGATGAAGGCACATCTGTGCACACAGCATAGCTCAATTTGGCAAAGGCTTTCAACACAATTCCACATTCAGGCATTACTGATAAACTTAACAAACTGAATGTAAACCCCTTCATTGTAAGATGGGTTGCCAACTGGCTCACAAACTGAGCACACGCTATCAAAGTGGGTGACTCCAATTCAACCAGCAGACCTGTTAATAGTGGGCTGCTACAGGGATTAGTGCTGGGGCCCTACTGATTGGTATATACTTTTCAGAAATTCAGGTCAAAACTAAGGGGCTGGAGCTGACCAAATTTGCAGGTGACTGCAAACTAGGTACAATCACTGAATCCTCTAATCATGTTAGTATACACCATGAAGGTGTCACCCAGACCAATGACTGGTGTATTAGTCACGGTCTCAAACTGAATGCAAAGAAATGCATCATCATTCCCTTAGGCACAAACAATGTCCCTTCACACTATCAAATTAACAACAAAAACCTAAGTACCCATAGATCACAAGTTGGCTGCAACCTTAACTTTGACCACCAATTGTCTTCTGTAGTAAGGAAGGTTTTCTACATAGCACACTTGATTTGTAAAGCCATCACCTCGAGAGCAAAAGAGATTATAATCCCTCTATACTCGGTACTAATACTGCCCATAATTAATTAAAATGCCCCATTAGGCATGTAACGTACAAAGCACCTGCAGCAATTGGAGAGACCTCAGAGGTTTTTAACAAAGAAGATCAAGGGGCTCCAGCATGTGCCTTACACAGATCAACTAAAGTCCCTGTCACTATACTCCTTATTGTATAGACTTCAATGCGGAGACATACTTCTGGCCTACTGAGCAATCAAAGACCAAAACCTGATGAACTTGCTGCATATCTGTAAATCACATGGGAATATGGCTACCCATTTCAGAGACCTAAATATGGCCTGTGACTTAAACAGGACATGCTGGAGGGACAAATTTATCTCCCAGTGACCGCCGCATCTTTGGAACAAGTGACCAACTCTTGTGAAATTCAGCACCTCTATGACATTGTTCAAGAAGAACATGGAGGAGTGGCTGGGGCACCATAAATTCTACTGTTTCCAAATGGTCACAACTCTCCTGGACATGGGCACTCATCACTAAATGCAGTCTTGGGTACTGACTAGCATTTTTATGGTATTACACTGGGATGAAATGGCTAGGCTTAAAATGACCTCCAGGCCAATAGCCTAGCAATCTCTTATGATCCTATGATTGGTGTTATCATGGAATGTAATAATCACAGGTCTCATAACTATTTTAATCAATACCAGAACATCTCCACCTGATTTTCTTAGTAGAATATTTGTTACAGCAAAAACATTTATACTCTGACTGAACTGGTTTCTGATTTTCTTAGTAGAATATTTGTTACAGCAAAAACATTTATACTCTGACTGAACTGGTTTCCAGTCACTGTTCTTTAACCATGTTTCACAAAAAAAAAAAAAAAAACATTAACCTTATGGACAAGTAGCAAATTTTCTAATAGAAAAACTTTACTATTAATGCTCCTAGCATTAACAACCATCAGAGATGCATCAAATGTTGCTATCTGTGGACTATCAAATTTTTGACCTGGCAAAAATCCTGCCTAGTGTTTGTCAAATATTGCAAGATATCTGTTGCAAAAATTCTCTTCCCTGATCTTGACAAATGCACGCCATCCTGTCTGAACACATGCGCCCAAAACTAAGCTTGGATGCTCTAGACAATTCCATTTTTTAAAATGGGAATTTTTTTCCGTGTAGGTATTTAGCCAAAAAATATCTGTTCCTTATATATATATATATATATATATATATATATATATATATATACATACACACACACACACACACACACACACATGTATGCATCTTTTCTATATGTGATTTGTGAAAAATACATCCTAACACCAGTGCAAGCTATACTATCTAAGAGGGGTATAGGTTCCTACTAACAATCAGAGTCCTTGTTGATAAGATCATTATTATTTACTTATGGAAGGTGATATTAGCAAGGCATTTGACACAGTAGGACATGATACTTTGGAGAAGTATGGAACAGGTAATAGAATTAGGAGAGTGTGTATGTCAGCATAGCAGAAAAATAGAGGGTCAGTGAATGGGTTGCTGAGTAAAGAAATATGCATGAAGTGTGGTAAAAGACAAGGATGTCCCATGAATGGAATATTGTTTGTATTGGTAATGAACACAATAGTAAAGCAATTTATAAAATGAAAGATGATAGATATGTGATGCAAAAGGATGTGTTTACAGTAGTTTTGACAAATGTAGATGATATAGTTGTAGTTGCTAAGAACAAAATATGGATGAAGTAAGTTTCAGTTTATCTGCATGGATGTTTAAAGAAAATGGGAATGACTTTGTATAAAGATAAAAGTAAGGGTTTGGGTGTATTTTTCAAAGAATGAAGTGTTTTTGTTGGGAATAAAATTTGGGGAAAATTATATAGTTATGATGCAATGAGAAGGATTATTAAAAGAAATGAAAGATATATGTCTTCTGTGGAGGACATATAGATTAGTATTCAGGGAAAAGGTTTATCTGATGAATTCTGTATTAATGGAAAACATAGCATATATGTCAAATGTTTATGATCCCAGAAAAATTCGAAAAGGAAATTATGCAATTGGTGTTTTCTTTCATATGGGGTTCAAGATTAAACCCAGAAAAAAGAGGTGTGTTATATATGAGTGAAGATGAAGGAGGATTGGTTTTACTAAATCCAGTTGTTTATTCTGCTTCTGTAAACCTGTATAGAGTATTAAAGTGGGTAAAGAAAGAGAATGGGCCCAATTCAGCAAAGTTAGCAGAATCTGGCACATTGCGCCAATAGCTCAAAAGTTGTGCATAAGCCTGTAATATGTAAATATGCCTCAGTTAACTTAGAATATACTGGCACATAATAGAGTTTTATCAGAAGTAATAGTGCACTCCATATCAGTGACAGCTACTCCATAAGTCTTGAAAAATATCTCAAAAAGCATGTTGTACGTTAACAAAGTTATGGAAATACTATCACAATCTAAGCTTGCTGACATTCATACATACAGATCTACAACACAATCTCTTCAGACAACTACAAAATATTTCCATAACTCCTTCATTATTAAAATATACTAGCTATCATTTACAGATTCTGATGCAATCCACAAAATTTCTAATAAAAAATTAATAAAGGCAAAGAGCAATCACAGTCATATCACCAGAGCAAACAATAGCTAACAATGGGTGCAGGACACGTGGGGAACACAGGTAACACACATCCACACCCAAGAAAAGCGAAGAAGAGAGACACACAAGAGGGATGCTGGAATAGGGAAATCTAAGGGACAGAGAAGCATGGGCAATTTTTTTTTTTTTTTTTTTTTTTTAGTGGGAATAGGCCCCATTCTTTTTAAGAACTAAAGGAAAGATAAAGGGAAAAAAAAGGCGAAGGCCATCACAGCAGGTGTATCCAAAGAACAAATTTCACAACATATGATATAAAAAGGCTGGAAAAAATAGTAAGGTAAGTTACACAGAAAGCACACTGCATAACATGGGCAATGCAAAGTTGACAAACAGTGTGAGTCTGCATACCAGCCATGGCAAAATGCAGAAATATATATGTACTTATGCACTATTATGTTATGACGTAACAAACTGTGTGGCAGCTGGATGTGTATGACTGATGGCAGTGTGTGTTGTATGATAATAAATAGGGATCACAGTCCACATTGGATAAATAAAACAATATTCAAGTAGTCAGTCAGCAGTGTAAGCCAGGCAACATGAATTTTTTTATAATATGGATGTTTTAATTTGCTTTAAATGGTCTGATGAAGCTGTGTGAAGCAGTGAAAGTCCTTACCATGTACAATGTGTTTGTTTTAATTAATTTTACCCTATTAAAGTGTTTATTTTGCTCATCCATGGTGGTCAGATATTTATTTTTGTTTCTCTTTGCACTTGATATACCAACCTTTTTCTGTGAGCTCTATTTACTTAATTCACATTGATTTACTTTTGTAGTTGCTCATGGAACATGGCAGAAGGGCTTGATATTGAGCTAGGATATACCCTTTGGAGTGACTCTGATGTACGAGGGGACCGTCTACAATGTATACATTTGGTTGAGGTTAATCCTCTCCTTCAAGTTGTAGCTGATGACTCAACCTTGAGTTCACGGGCTGATACGGACCAGCTTGATATGTTTCCAGTAAGTTTTAAGCTATTGCAGAATAAGCTCTATACAATATTATATATACACAGCTCCAGTGGCAGTGATTACATTTAGAAGCTGCTTTGTTTCATAAGGTTGTAGCCCTTGGTTTACGAGTGCTGAAGATACCCACCCATGGAGTGATTTACCCTGAACTGCTGAAACGTTGGCAGTTATTGAATTTGAGCTTTGACAACATGAGGCTACTTACTGAATTTTTTAAACTTGAGGAAGAAGCCTTACTTCATGAGATCAGTGGGCTCCAGAAGGCGATATCCAGGAGATTTTTGTCTGATAACTTTAGAGCCCAGTTAGGTGAGCTGCATAATAACGTCTCTGCTTATGAGCATAGATCGCAGATAGTTAAATGTAAGAAACTGCAGTGTGATTTATCTGATGTTTCTAAAGGTCATGTTTTCTATTGGCCAAAACATGAAAAAGCAGTGAATGACACTGTTCCTTTAGTATGTGGCTTTTGCGAGCAGGCTCCCCCTGGTTATGTTGAAGTTCACAATGAGCACAGTTATGATTCCAATGTTAACATGGAGCCATGTGTCAGTGGGCTGTCTGCCTCTCCTACTGATTTGAATGTGATTCCACATTTTTCCTTCAAGGAACTGCAGCTGGTCAAAGAAGGGTCAAGGAAAGGCAGGTTGAGGAGTCATTCTATGAAGAGATGACTATGGTCAACAACCGAGAAAAATGGGGCAATGAGACAACGGAACCCAGTAGCCTGATTTTCAATCTTTCTTTGTATGAACGGTCTCCTAAACATGTAACTGTTTTCAATAAAGGTCTCTCTTTTACTCCTGCCAAGAAGGCAGACCATGGAGGTTTAATTATTGAAGCTTTTTGTGAGGAATGTGTCCTTAAAGTTGTTTCTCTTGCAAGATTTCTTTGTTGAGAAGGCATTTGAGACCTATTTCATATGTACTTGAGACACATCCAGTTTAAGATATGTTTGTGTCTTTATGCAAGAAAGAGTTACACGATACTTTAAGTGACACACCTAAAGCTTCTTTTTATCATTTGACTTCGCTTGATTACCAACCTCTTAAGACTTTACATGAAGCCCCTTTTCTTGAGATCCAACCAGCTGATAAAGGTGAGGGCATTGTGGTTATGGATTTGCAACATTATCTTGATGGGATGTATGATATGATTAATGATGATTCCACTTATTTGCGGTTGCATAAATATCAAGTTGATGGGCTTAGGAGGAAAGTTGAATTTTATGTTTATCATCTTTTGATGACAGGTCTTATTATATCACTATTTTATAGCTGAATCTCCTCTTATACTGTTGATCTATGGGTTCTCTAAGGTACATAAAGATGCACGTAACCCACCAATGTGTCCCATCATTTTC
The DNA here is from genome assembly GCF_019279795.1 of Protopterus annectens. NCBI lineage: Eukaryota > Metazoa > Chordata > Ceratodontiformes > Protopteridae > Protopterus > Protopterus annectens. The sequence goes on along the minus strand of NC_056746.1, from coordinate 917,453,876 downwards.
AGCTGAGCCTGGAGGACTGAGCCTTTAACTATTTATGTTGAGAAGTGTTTACATCCTGTTTTAGACAATGTTCCTGGTGTACTCAAAGATACAAAAATTTTTTTTTATATGACTTATTTGTGTGGTATAAGGATCGTACTAACATTTCTGATTTATTTGTGACTTCTGATATCAGTTCACTCTTTACTGTCATTCCCAATGAGACTGCTGTGGAGAATGTTAGACGTTTTCTTTCTAGACTAGGTGGTATGAGTAATAATAAGATCACTCATCTGCTTATTGCTAGAGATTATTTAAATAATGCTTTTATCTTTGAAGATGTTTTTTATTTACAGCGGATGGGTGTTGCAACGAGGACAGTATATGTGAACTCATATGCCAATGTTGCTTGACACAATGGGAGTTGGATTCTGTATATAATAATAATAACCCTTTTTCAGATTATTTAGTTTATTATAAATGATTTGTGGATGATATATTTGTTTTGTGGAAAGGGACGGTAGAATGTTTAGATAGGTTTGTAGCATATTTACATAGTACCACTTTACAAGACACTTTTTGTCAGCTGGAGACACAGGTATTAGGAAACCATGCAATCATAATAATATTTTGCATAAAACCAGCCTGCACCCTAAGCGCATTGCTAGGAATGTTGTTAAGGGTCAATTGCTCAGGGAAATGCACCTACATAATAAAGATGAACATGCTGAACAAGCCTTAGAGTCTGGATCATAGCGCTTTGTCTCCAGAGGATACTCTGCCTCGGATGTCAGTGTTATGGCTGACAGAGTACATTCTCTTAGGACTACAGCATCCAGACCTTATTTCAGTGATCATGTCAGTGGTAATGTTGATGCTCCTTTGCTGTTTACTTCTAGCAATACAGCTCCAGTCTGTGATGTTATTAGGAAATACTGGTCTGTCTCGATATTAGTAAGTTGGTTGGTTCCACACCAAGTTTTGCTTTTTAACAGATCCTTGAAGCATAAATTATGTTATAAATGCAGTTTTAGCACTGTTCTCTGACCGGATTGCGACGTTTCCATGCAGGAGTTGTTCTGAGTGTAAATTAATTTGGTCCACTGATTTTATTTTATGCCCATCAACTGAGCATAAAATTCATTTTAGTTTTTATGCTGACTGCAGGACCAGAAACATGGTTTATTACACTTGGTGTGTTTTCTGTAGGGCTTATTATGTGGGAAAAACTAATCTTAGCTTTAAAGAAAGCATATTGGAGCATATGAGTTATATTAGGAATTCTGTTGAGATTAGTGAAACATGCTGAGAATGGTCCCAATCATAAGTTTAGATTTACAGTGTTAGAGATCGTGAAAGAACATTTTAGGGGAGAAGATCTATTTAACAGGAAAGAATGCATTGAACTGAGATGGATAGTATTATTGCAAGCTGATAAATATCATGGGTTGAATGGGAATGTTTCCATTAAACCTATATTTAAAGCACGCGGGCTGTCCTATTAGTATATTGAGCCCTTTAAGAAAAAGCTTTTGTTTTTATGAATGGAATTTTATCAATGACTTGGTTTTAAGAGCATGCATTACATTAAGGGGCATGTCTTCAGACATGTGTCTTAATTTCTGTTGTGTGATTGGTTGATTTGTTTTTTTATAATATGAATGTTTTAATTGGCTTTAAATGGTCTGATGAAGCTGTGTGAAGCAGTGAAAGCATTTACCGTGTACCGTGTGTTTGTTTTAATTCATTTTACCCTATTAAAGTGTTTATTTTGCTCATCCATTGTGGTCAGATATTTGTTATTTTAGTCTTTGTAAGCCAAGCAACATCACAGATGAGCAAGTGCAGCTCTTGAAATGCCAGATAATACAAGTAGGGAACAGAAGAGAACCTCTGACCATGCATGCAAAAGGCAAACAACCAAGCACAGTGCCAAATAGCAGTACGGGAACAAAACAAAAACTGGACACTACCTATATAAGTAGTTGTATATAACACAGACATGTAATGGGAATGTATATGTCACACATATATACCATGTCAAAGGCAACATAAAGGTGTAGGTGTATATGTATGACCTTCAGTGGCCTAACAGTAAATTATTTGAAAGCAATGTCAATACATACACATATGGTCACAAATCTAAGAGTACAGCTATATAAACAATATTGGGTTGTGCACATCAGTTTCAGCAACATACACTGGTTAATAACAAGTATAACAAGAATAAGGCTGAATTGCAAGGTGTAGCCAGCAACTTGCGTGCATAAGTCCTGCTTCAATATAATGGCCATACATTTGGCACACATTAACTTTGTAACGAAACAAAGAAATGAAGGAAAACATGTACCATGCATATGTGCATGATATATTATATACCTACAAACATGGAAGAGCGGTGGACAACACATCAATGAAGAAATTGCATCAAATTTCCGTAGGCAAATATTAAAACAGGACAACAATATGTGACACATTGCAAATTCATGTGTACACCACATAGGGTGGTGTTGAAGTCAACCCAAACTACAATGAAACAAATGACCAGTGTATGTTACATGGGCAGACTGTAGTGCTGACGTCAACAAAAATATGAGCATGTATAAATCACACAAACAGTACTGTGCAATCATCTAACAGCAAGAGGCATGGGTCAGCAAGCTAACACTGACTCTGGTTATTACTGAGCAGAGGGCAGTCCTGTGAGCAATATTACAGCACATTAACATGAAGTTAGTGATTTCTCATAGTTTCAAGATACAACATTGTTTCTGTATGGATTACAATGTGTGAGGAGACAATCATTGAATACGTACACTATTTGCCAAAATGTGTGAATTTATGTGGATAAGGAATGGATGTGGAAATGTACCACAGACCAAAGATGGCATACTCTACTTTTCATTACCTAAATGTATATTTTTATTTATTTATTTATTTATTTTACTTTTGTTGACCAGGCTAGTCTAATTGGATATTTGTCCATTTTCAGTAGAGGCTCAGGGAGAAAAGCTCCACAATAATGTTATACAAATTTATATAATGAGTAAGAAAAGACATAAGGGGATCATTTCTAAAAAAATGATTAAACATAGAAAAAAACATTTAGTTAGGCTTATCTTACATAATATGACAAATCAATGACACAACTAAGCAAGACCGTCTAGCTTAATATAAACAAGAATTGATACTAAAACAGAATTAGAGTAGTTAGAACACAGAAGTTAAAGAAACTTATAAACTAGAAAAGGTTGGTTATGTCTAAAGTGTTTTAGTCAGGATTAGTACATGGGCATAGCCATTGTGAATTAAGGAAGGTTTTTAGTTGCTTTTTGAAAAGTGGAGTGGATGTCAGGGATGTTATATTATTATGAAGCTTGTTCCAAGAGTTTCCAATGGTGTTAGTAAATAGGCAATCACCAGATTTATTATTGGATTTAAGGGTTGCAACTAGTAACTTATTAGCTGAGCATAGGGTTCTCAGATTTTTATATGGGTTGATAAGGTGAGAGAGTATGGGAGTATTTGTGGGATGATACAATATCTTGTGGGTGATAGTTAATTGCTGAAGAAGAAGCTGGTTTTGCAGCTCCAACCATCCTAGTTTTTTTTAGATTTTGGCAATGGTGAGTTCAGAATGGGGAACTAGTGGCAAATCTGGCAATGTTATTATATGAAGTGGCCAAATTATTGAGATTGTTTTTGGATAGATTAGTGTAATTTGGGGAGGCATAGAGAAAGGTGGAAATTAGATGTGTTTGGGCGATAGCGGTCCTGGCAGTCGGTGTAAGGAAGGGTTTTAGCCTATAGAGGAAACCAAGTTTTCTATTAACTGATTTGATGGTTAAGTTTATGTGTGAGTCAAAGTTAAGACTATGCTCAATTGTTACACCTAAAAGTTTAGTAGTTGTGTCAGGTACTATTACAGTGCCATTATTTGATACAACTGTGAAATTTATAGGGGGAGCCTTCTGGGTAGGGGTAAACCAGTAGAAGTTTATTTTTTAGGGTTTAGGAGGAGACAGCGTTTATAGAACCAGTTCTCAACTAAGATAAACACTTTCTGTGTGCTAGACTGCAGTTCAGCAGAAGATGCTGCAGCACAGCTTAATGTTGAGTCATCAGCATATTGTATGTAGGTGGTTTGAGGTATGGATGTTTTCAGATCATTGATGAAAATAGAAAAGAGCAGGGGTCCCAAAATAGAGCCTTGAGGGACTCCCAAGGAGATAGGGAGCAGTGTTGAAAGGTTATTGTCCCAGAGGACTGCTTGTTGTCTATTTCCTAGATAGGATTTAAACTATTTGACTGCCTGAGTGTCAACTGAAAGTGAAGTAAGTATATCTAGCATTAAATGATGATTCACCATGTCAAAGGCTTTGGAGAGGTCTAGAAAGAGAGCAGAGGAGAGCAAGTTGTTGTTATGATTTTTATTAATTGAATCAGAAAAGGATAGGAGCTCAGTTGTAGTACTATGAAATGTCCTAAAGCCATGCTGGCAGTCAGCTAATAGATTATTTTGGAGGAGATGATCAAGTAGTTGCTGGTGAATGCATCTCTCCATGATTTTTGCCAATGGGGAAAGTAGAGCTATGGGATGGAAGTTAGACAGTTCAGTTGAGATACCTCCCTTATGTAGTGGGATAATATGTGAGACCTTCCAAAGAAATGGTATAGAGCCTTCTGTAATGGTTCTGTTCATTAAGATGGAGATAGGGTAAGCAAGTACTCCAGCTGCAATTTGCAAAAATTCAGCTGGAAGGAGGTCAGCTGAAGGAGTACATGGTTTTAGTTTGTGAAGCAGGGTATGGATGAGAGAGGTTGGAACAGACTGTAGTTGAAGGGCAGCAGGTAAATTGGTTATAGAGAGTATTTTAGAGATGCTGGCAGGTGATAAGGTATTTGCTAATGATTGGACTGTTTCAGCAAAAAATTTATTAAAGGAATCGGCAATTTGTCTGGGAGAATTCTGAGTCAAATTAGATGGGTTTGGAGTTTTGGAGTGCCCTGGATGGAGTAGGCTATTTATACCTGACCAGAATTTTTGTGGGTTTTGATATTGGGCTTGTTGGAGTTTATGGTAATAGTTTTTTTTTATCTAGGAGTATTAATTTTTTGTAGCATTTCTCGGCTGCCAAAAGATTTCATGATCAGATGGGTTTTTAGTATTTCTCCAATTAGACCAGTTTCTATTTCTTTGAATCATTTTTTGCCTAGTCTCCTTTGTGAGCCAAGGTGCAGGTTTGTTCTTAGTTCTGATAGTCTGCAAGGGGGCATGGTGTTCTAGGATTTGGAGGAATTTATTATTAAAGTAAGAGACTGCTTTGTCAAGAAGTAGATATTTAAGGGTTGGCAAACTGCAGGCTTGGGAGCTAGCTGTGTTGAAGGTTTTTTTATTACGGATAGTTCTGAAGATTGTTTGGTTCAGTATAATGTTTTTTTGTCTAGTTATAAAAGTAAGAGAATGGTCACTGATATCATCAGGAAGTATACCTGTTTTATAAGAGAGGGGATTACTGTTAACTAGTATCCAGTCTAAGGTGGCTTGCTTATTGCTTGATTTATGGGTTCTGCTAAGGGAGGTGATGGTTTGATTGAAGCCATAAAGGTTTATGTGAGTAGTTGGTTTGACAGAGTTACAACAGATCTAGTCAATGTTAAAGTCTCCAAGGATAATGGTTTCTTGTGGGTAGGATGTGGAGAGCCAGATGAGGACATTTTCAAGAGTATTAATGTTGTTGCCTGGAGGGATATAGGAGCAAATTATATATAATGATTTATTAGCATTTATCTGTAGCTTACAGATTAGAATTTCAACATTGACTATCTAGTGGTATAACCTGTAATTGAGGTTTATATAGTATTGCTACCTCACCACACTTTTTATTTGGATGGTCAGATCTCAGGATGTTATAACCTGGTGGGATTATATCATTGTCCTTAGTTGCTGGTTTAAGCCACGTTTCTGTAAGACATAGGATATCAAAAGAGTGTACATGTAGCAGGGCATGAAGTTGGGTTATTTTATTATTTAGGCTACGTATATTGAGGTGGCCTATGAGAAGAGAGTTATGGGTACTAGTGAAGATATGAGATGTAATGGGATGGTTAGAATGGGGATCATGGATGATATTGTTTGGACCTGGGTTAGGATGAATATCATCGTGTAGTAGTAGGGGCTGTAGAGGGCTATGAAGGTGTTTCAAGAGTTTACAGAGAATAGAGATTTGTTTTCTAGTGTGGGGATACTTAATATCGGTTGTTCTATGAAATTGTGGTAGAAGGTAGGCCCATTATAGAGCCCAGACCTGTGTAAAATAGCCATACCTGGGAGAAATGGGATGATAGAAGCTGGGAGTTATGAGATAAAATAAAGAGGAAGTTAAAGGGTTGAGTTGTTAATGGGAAAATTAGGTAGAGGGAGGTAGCAGGTGATGATAGGTAATTAAATGAGATAGAGAGAGCTATTGGTTAATAAAGTATGGAGGTGTGGCTGGAGATGTATAAAGTTAAGTGCACTGCGGGCAGGTGGGATTTGGGGGTAGAGTAGGGGAGCGGAGTGAGCCCACAGGGCGAACGGAGCGGGCTAAAGCAAGTGAGGAATAGCTCAGAGAAACAATCAGTGAACAGCTGAATACAGCTATCTTCTTAGAGGTTCAAGGTAAGAGGGGGGGTGCTAGTATATTTATTCAGCAACAAGGGATAAAGGACTGTATAAGGAAGTATAAGGAAAGGAAAAGGGACTACACAAAGTACAGATAAAATGCAAGACAAAAAAGTGTTACAGAGTGGTCTAGTAATGATCCAAAAGAGATAAAGGTAAGGAATATTTAGAAGCTTATATGGGTCTAAGGAAGGGAGCCATTTAGTGGACAAAAGATAAAATTACATTCAAGTTATTTAGGAAGGAGCAGAAAACAGATGACAGAGCTGGACAATCCGAATTAAGGAGTGACAAATACCTGTAGGGTAGATGGGGGGGGTAAGGCTGCTGGGTATCAGGTTCAGGTGGGATATTTAATACAAAATACTAAACTGTAAAAATGTCTTAGTTTTAATGTAATAGCAGTTACAATTCAACTTCACAGCTTAGATGAGAGGTCAGACATACTTTCTATGATTCTTTGGATGGAGGGGAGTTTGAGTATAGGACAGCAAATTCCTTTAGGATGTAGTTATGATGTTTGACTTTATGTTAGGGGTCCTTGCAGGATAGGCAGGTAGATAAGCAAGTCTTACAGCAGGATAGAAGGTTATAAGCTAAGTGGGTGATGGAGAGGAGAAGAAGGTAGCAGATTAAAAAATGGACAGTAAATAATTATAACATTAGGCATTAAACAATTAGTTTGAGAGGCAGATAAGCATTGCTAAAAACCACCATACACATGCACTCCTACTTAGAAAGCTACAAATTACACAGAAGATTGGAGCTCTATAAAGGCTGAACACTAGGGTGAATTCTATATTCTAACTCAATTTCAAACCATGTATAAATCACAACACATTTCTTTTAGCAAACACTAGTATAGATTAGACTACAGGCATAAATAGTATTAAAAAGTAACATTTCAATAGATCATGAGTAGAATAAAATGACAGTCCACATGGACCTAGTGGTGATTAGGCAAGGTAAGTTAAACAACTATTATACAGCATATAAAAACCTTTACTTTTGGCTATAGACATGGGATAAAATTCCATTAGCCAGAAACAGGGAGTACATTCAACACATAGTAAATCATTGCAGATACTTTCCAGTAAAAACACGTGGTGGTAGGCCAATAGATTTAAATGGAAAAGGGTATTAGTTTGGTGAGGGCTTCTCTATGTGGAAGGAGAGCATCCACTTTTAAGCAAGAATGTTATTACTTAGGCCGAGAGTGAACGGGAAAGACGACACAGCCTCTTAACAAGCAGTGTTAATGTATGCTGCTACTCTATTATTTGTAAGGGTAAAAGTAGCTATGGAAAAAATTATGAAGAACTAGCCTGTGTTTTGCATTGTGTATATTTGAATGTTACGTTGGTAGTATATCCATTCTGTAAAGGAGGACTGCCAATATATATGAGATACATTTATATGACACAACATGGCATCACCATTGCCAACACATGCCACACACAATGCCAGTTTGACAGCATGGCAACTGTCATCTAAAACACAGGGGCGAAGACACACCCTTCTGTTATACATACATGACATGGCAATCCACAAATCATACCCATACCACTGTGGTGTTGGTGGAATATGAGCAACATGTTATTTGTGAGTTGCTATCAGTAACATACCTGTTTACAGTGGAACTGTTGCAGCAATAGCTGCATGTTAACCGAGGAAACCCATGGACAGCTGAATGTTAAATGAAAGTCTAATGTGGTAATATGTGTGTCATTCACACTTTGAAACATAATGCTAAATGTCACACATATGCAGTGTACGTCTGGACCTGTATCACATAAGCATAGCACTGATATGACAAACACCATGGTACAAGAATTACACAGGTGGATCACACAGACATTTCTTACAGAGCTGACAGACTGCCCTGATGGGGATGAACATCATGAATGCTCTCTCAGGCCGTCTCCCTGAATGAGTTATGCATAGCCTATGCCATGCCTTGGAAGAAATTCCACATCATGTCCTTTATCTGTGTACAAAACAACTCAGTCACTACCTCCTGCATCTGCTCCTGATAATCATCTTGTTGAGGTGCCTGGTGTCATCTCTGTGGTGAAGCAGGGATGATGGCACATGCAGGTCAGCTTCCTCATCATCGTCTTCATCTCTGTTATGGTCATCATTGTCATCGGAGGACTCTGGCAGTGGTTTGGCATGTGCTCGTCATTGACATCTGATGGGTGAGTGACCATGGGTCTCATGCCATGTCAAGGTGAATCACAACACAGGACATAAATTACATGTGCATACCTGATACTACATGACTACATAACATACCCATTGTGACACAATGAACAGGTAAAAAACATTCATTATGAAACCTTAGAATACGTTATGGTCGTAGTCAAGTGTACCACCACATGCAATATATGTCAGTAATTAAAAACATAACAATGAAAACCAAAGGTCTATCAGGCTACACATTCCTGTGTAAATAAAAGCTGACATTGCACTGGAGCCAATGTGCACATCTGTAATCTAACAGACATTAAATAGCATCCCACTGACATGTGATCTTTGCATATGAGAATAAAGGTATATCAGCATACATTGCAGGTGTCATTAAAACCACATTCTCAGATGAAATGTCCAAAATTATTATGAAGGACAATTATAATTAACAAATTTGATGCTAGCAGATGTCTCCTCAAGCACGACACCTTTCCTATGTCCCATTATCGATACTTATGGATGTTTATGACACCATTAGATATCAGGAGTACTGCATCCATCACACAATGTGAGCAGCTTACTCAAGGCTATGCCATTGCATGCATAACACAACTTACCAGCGGAAATCCTGACATGACCTGAACACTTGTTTATCATCCAACATTATGCATGACAGGCATAAGCAAAGCCAGCACACTTACATATCCCCACATTTGAAGAGAAACATACCATGACACTGTGTTATGCAACACTCACATCAGTCTACCTTGTAAAACAACACTGAGAAAAATGATAGAATAACAGCAGTAGTGAAACCTGCACTGTTTAATACTTTTGTATGCCTCAGTAAATTGTCCAGCTGTCTGAATACCACTATTTCCATGTTTCTTCTATTGCATGTGTGCCATGCACATTAATCTTGGTGTGTGAATGTCAAATGTATTCCATGTGTCTGTGCATGTAATTGAGTCCTATAGCCACCAATTAACATATTGTTATAATGAAGATATAGTCAGATGACAATCCACTGGGAAATATAAAAGCCATATGCAAAACAGCTGAGCCAGGCAACATTGTCATTGCCTAACCCCATTGTCAGTGTTTGGAATACAACACAACACACTAGTAGTAATGTCCAATCCTAAACACAGAGACAGTCTGTGACACATGAAAATCTAGTATACATTGTACAAATAGTATTGTCTATGTACAAACTATGAATATATGAATGCTCTCCTTACTTTTGTTAGCAATTCCTACCCTACAAAATGAAAACAGTAAACAGCATAATAGTGCTTGTTAATTAACCAAAGACAGCTACAAATGCTGAAAAGGAATGTATATTTACACAGGTATGTTTTAACCAAACTACCAAAGGTGCTACAATCAGATACTACCCATATTAAGCTGAAAGGCATACAAGACAGTCCACCACCACAGGACACTAGCTATGTACAAATCAGTCACTGATAACCCTACCAGCAAATACAAGTGTTTCAAGTCATACATTACAGACCATAAGCAAAGTACTACTAACTTGCAGGTGAAACAACTGCATCAAAAGCACTCTGACAGTTATCCATAAGTAACTGTCATTTAGGTTGCAGCCTACACTTCAAAATTTATCTTCAGCAAACACGGCTTGCTGCTAAATGATATGTAAACATAGTTTTAGGTAATTCATACTTGTAAACACAGGTATTGTCCGAGTATTGTATTTACCTTAATGATGCATGATGGGTATTCCTGCATTATAGGTAGTATACATGGTAATCTTGCATGAGATTGTATGGTGGGAATGCAGTAAAAGGAACTGCTGGTATGAATATGCCGGGATGTTACTAATAAGAATCATGGCTTATGTTTTACAAAAAGTACAACGTGCTGTGCATGTATGAAAATAAAACTGCAAGCATAAATGCCTGTCAGCACAGTGGTCACAAGAGAAAACCACAACTGTAAACTTTCATTCCTTAGAGAGTGGAACACTGTCATGAAACAGACTGCTACTGTTAACAGACCGCTACAAAGTGCTGTACATCATGGACACATTAATTATTTTACTTGGGATGGACATAAAACATGCAGAGATATTTATTGGCAAAGTAGCAATTATATCTCAAAAATGATCCATGATATCATGGTATCTCCCTGCTCTACAGTCCATATGTATGTCTAACCATTTCACTCCTTCCAAATATATTGAATAGAAGGCTATTGAATTCAAATTAATTAAGAATTATATAGTTATACATGAAATTCAAGTTGCAAATGTTGGCATATTCCACAGAACTTTTTTTCAGAAATATACCAGTCTGTTCCAAGTTTTACACATAACACTGTAGTAAAAGAGGTGCTGTCAGTAAAGCATTACAGATTAAGGAGATATTCATAGAAATCTGATGAATAATCAAGGTAGTTGTAAGCATGTAAAAAAATACCTTTAATATCAATAGGCAGATATGTACAACAGCATTTCTGAAAATGTTTCAAAAGGCATGACAATCAGAATATATTGAGAGTTCTCCCTAAATGGATTTGAACCCACACCTAACCAAGGTATATGCATGCTGGCCTGTTGCTTTAAAGACAGAGTTAACAGCCATCACACTTTCCTTCTGAACAAGCTAGTATTGTGTATGTGTATCCATATTCCTGCAGATAACGAATGAATATGGAAACATCCGACACAAACACTACAGGCTCTCATGCTCCAAAAAAACTGTCAGATATTGTGAGGTTTTACAATGTAATAGTTAAGTTTAGACATTTGGAATTACATTGTTCTTGTGTTAAACAAACAGAACTTTAATAATAACATTCACTTTGTAAAGAAGAATGGACTAACAAAGTTATTTATGAATCAGTACTCACACATAGACAGGTGGACTAGGTGTTACTGTTAAAGTATTACAGACAACACAGAAATGCATAATCATCAGTGATAACATACCCATACTGGCTGTGTGAAATGATGTCCTTATATGTTGGAAAACAGATACATCTACAATGTTCAATATTATGTATATGATAAACATTATTAAACAAACAAATCCCCATGAGAATAGAACCCATAATTACAGGGAGTACAGTCACCTTGCTTTCTTAATTATCCATTATTGTTAAAAGAGCTACTTAATGGTTTTAAAAGACATGTATCTGATACATATATGGAACACAGTTACATATCTGAATTCCTTAGGAATGTCCAGGTATTCATAAGATTGTGACACTTACTGTAGGCATCCACCATCTGTATCTGCAACTCAGGACCCTCCGACAAAGCTCCTCTGTGTCCCTCAAATGCAGGTTATCATAGTGATGGTGAACCTGCACGCCAGTCCAGTAGATTCCTGTAAGTCATCGATGCCTCCTCGCAACTGAGTTGCAAATATCAATCATTGTGAAGTTCCATGTTCTGGCTCTCATCAGATGTTCTGCTCAGCATAGACAGTCAACATCTGGATGGTCTCCTCTTTGGTCCAGTTGGGTGCCTGGACACATTAAAGCCTTCTGGAAGTAGCCATCTCAGTGATACTGTAGATTGTTGACTAGGTCACAATTTAATAAATTGCTCACTGAAGTCCCACTCACTTCTCAGGAAGCAATGGTCTGATCTATAAATGTATAAAACTCAATATTTAAAAGTGGTGCTTATGGCATGTTATCAGATAATGGGCAAGTGTTGCATATGGTCCAATTTAACAATACCTATTGGGAGAGCCTTTCAGTTATGCTGAGCTACTGGTTAATGCACCAAATTTTGAGAACTTACATGGAAGTGTGCAAATGGGATTCCAAAACCTTGAATTTTAATTACCTCATTAATTATGTATGGTTCAAATGGGACTTAAAGATGTATTCATGTAGCTCTTTCTTTCAGTTATACCTGAGTCATTGATAGCTGTAAAAATAATTTTGCACTTGCTGGCATTGCTGTGTTTTGAAATGTTTGCCTCCTTATAGACCCATGTTAACATTAATCCTTATCAAAGTATGTGGAATTTGATTAGATTGCTGCATTTATGGAAAAATGTATGTATGCATTATGAAAAATGTTTGTGACTTACTGGAAAGGTGTGGGATTGACCTAAATGCATACAGGTGTTTACATCTGCATTAGTAACATTCAGTTCTTTCCCATATGCAGTTGTACATGCAGATTTAAATAGCACAACTGAATAATACATAAAGATGCATTCAAGGATTTTCTGTGTATATTGCTGGTGACTCAATATACTCTGTGGTATATGTACAGAAAACTACGGATTCCAACATTATCCATATGTTGCTATGTAATAGACATATTCATATCGCTGTTGTGGATCTTTATTTACTGATGCTTCTTAAAACAAATATTAGACCTACTGACAAATACAAAATGGATTTGTGTTCATCTGCTTACCATATACTGTGTGTGGCCTGCTTACTGATACAGAGGTTTTCCAACACTTTCTGTAACTTCTTCAATTTATAGTTTTCAGATACTCTCTGCTGATGTGGATGGCATTCACTGCTCAGTAATGATCGTGTTGATATATGTTCATCATGTGTAACATTTTGTATGACTGAATTTTCTACAGAGGTTGTCTGTTTAGGCTCAAACTGAACTACATCTACAGTCATCACACATTTCTGTTGTACACACTTGTTATGTGAAGTATGTCAATATGAAATGCATGCAAAGTGTGTGGCTTGTGTGGCACAATACTGTTGTGCTTGGAATTCCCTTACTGTGATATCCATGATAAGGGGTTCAAATCTCACAAACAGCTTCTACAAATATCACAACTTATGCTGTTGTCCCATTGTTGTGTATTCTTGCATTGTTTTAATATCACATTTGATTTTTTTATGTTACAGTACCATATAGCACAAGGACTATTTCCTAGAATTTTGCATTGCACAGGACTGCAGAGGGTTTACAGTGGGGAAAGTTGTTCACATAATCTTCTCCATATGTGGGCCCCCCCCCCCACATAAATATAACCATTGCATATAACTGTCCTTCAGATGGTAAACAGACCTGGGGTGATAATTTCTCCCCATAGAAGAATGAAATTGTAATATATGCTCTGTGCCAAAATGGAAGGAGACTCCTCGGATAGGCAGGAAATACAGTATGGAGGAATAAAGTCCAGACCGACCTCACCAACATGATTAATGCTGTGGGAGGTCACAACAGATCCTGGGAGGCCTGTCGCCAATGGTGCTCTGACATGATCCGTTGTGCGACCAACAGGGTAAGCAGGTATGAGAGGTTGAGGGATGCCACCAGTCATGGCCCACCATTAACACCCCCAATGAGATCACGCAGCTTCTTGCATCACTGTATATGCTGAGTTGGGAGTGCCGCATACCCGGGTGTGGGATAGAAGCAGGTTTTTCAGGCCATACGTGTATGGGTTACTTTGCATAACATTGATGCATATAGAGTAAATCAGTACATATTGCTATTGCATGTAAACTCAAGTATTGTAATTTTTATGCTGCAGCAGCAGTACTGCATCGTGCACATGGGTCCACACAGGGTAATGATGACCAATGTTAAGTGCAATGACATGTTGCCATACAACTTCAGTACATATAAAACAGTCAACCAATGTGTGTAGTGTTGTCTGCATTTATTTGCACAGGTCCATCCACTTCTGCACAACAGCAGGACATAACAGATAAGTGTCTCCATATACAGTTACTGTGACAATTACCTGTTATTCTGCTTCCTGTCATGCCAGTAGTGTATACTCTCATATTAATATTCTCCTGATATTGTAAACTACAGGTATATCTTCTGGGGACATGAGCTATGCAGGTGCACCTATGGACAGATGAGGTATGGTTCCCCATCATGCTCAAAGACTGCAGTACTGTATAGCATAATTGTCTTATCACTGTTTTTCTACCCAGGGACATCTGGCCAACAGGTGCACTGTACATCATGTGAACATCACCACATCCTGTTACTGTGTTGTACATGTCATCATGTGACAATGCCAGTGCCCGCATATGACTGTGTTTCCTTTGTCTGTATTTTACCATTGCAGGACTCACATCACAACAGACAAAATCACTACATTGGGAGGGTGTCAGTGGTATGCTATTACCCCTATTTCAGACAAGCCAATGCTGTTACTCCTGTTGCTGCCCTCCATTAATCCTCTGTCCTTCTACCCCCACAGCCACCATCCACATTTCAGCCAGAAACAACTGGTGTATATATCTATATATGTCTATATATATATATATATATATATATATATATATATATATATATATATATATATATATATATATATGGGTCTCCTTCTGAGAGAGAGAGAAGGTCGGATGATGTGGGGATAGTGAATCAGGAAGTGAAACAAATTAGCAAGGAGGAAGTACGGACAGCTATGAAGAGGATGAAGAATGGAAAGGCTGTTGGGCCAGATGACATACCAGTGGAAGCATGGAGGTGCTTAGGAGAAATGGCAGTGGAGTTTTTAACTAGATTGTTTAATGAAATCTTGGAAAGTCAAAGGATGCCTGAGGAGTGGAGAAAATGTATTTTGGTACATATTTTTAAGAATAAGGGTGATGTGCAGAGTTGTAGTAACTACAGAGGGTAAAACTAATGAGTCACAACTTGAAGTTATGGGAAAGAATAGTGGAAACTAGGTTAAGATGGGAGGTGATGATTAGTGATCAGCAGTATGGTTTCATGCCGGGAAAGAGCACTACAGATGCGATGTTTGCTCTGAGACTGTTGATGGAGAAATATAGGGAAGGTCAGAAGGAGTTGCATTGTGTCTTTGTGGACTTGGAGAAAGCATTTGATAGGGTGCCTCGAGAGGAGTTGTGGTATTGTATGAGGAAGTCAGGAGTGGCAGAGAAGTATGTAAGAGTGGTACAGGATATGTATGAGGATAGTGTGACAGTGGTGAAGTCTGCAGTGGGAGTAACAGATCTGTTTAAGGTGGATGTGGGATTACATCAAGGATCAGCTCTGAGCCCTTTCTTATTTGCAATGGTGATGGACAGGTTGACAGACGAGATCAGACAGGAGACCCCATGGACTATGATGTTTACAGATGATATTGTGATCTGTAGTGAGAGTAGGGATCAGGTTGAGGAGACCCTGGAGAGGTGGAGATATTCTCTAGAGAGGAGAGGAATGAAGGTCAGTAAGACTAAGACAGAATATGTGTGTATGTGAATGAGAGGGAGGATAGAGGAATGGTGAGGATGCAGGGAGTAGTTGGTGAAGGTGGATGAGTTTAAGTACTTGGGATCAACAGTTCAGAGTAATGGTGAGTGTGGAAGAGAGGTGAAGAAGAGAGTACAGGCAGGGTGGAATGGGTGGAGAAAAGTATCAGGAGTGATTTATGATAGACGGGTACCAGTAAGAGTGAAAGGGAAGGTCTCCAAGAGGGTAGTGATACGAGCTATGTTGTATGGGTTGGAGATGGTGGCATTGACAAAAAGGCAGGAGTCAGAGCTGGAAGTGGCAGAGTTAAAGATGTTAAGGTTTGCACTGGGTGTGACAAGGATGGACAGGATTAGGAATCAGTATATTAGAAGGTCAGCTCAGGTTGAATGGCTTGGAGACAAGGTCAGAGAGGCGAGATTGCATTGGTTTGCACATGTGCTGAGGAGGGATGATGGGTATATTGGGAAAAGGATGCTAAGGATGGAGCTGCCAGGTAAGAGAAAAAGAGGAAGGCCTAAGATAAGGTTTTTGGATGTAGTGTGAGGACATGCAGGTGGTTGGTGTGACAGGAAGAAATGGAAACAGATGATCCGCTGTGGTGACCCCTAATGGGAACAGCTGAAAGAGAAGAAGATATATATTTATATATATATATATATATATATATATATATATATATATATATATATATATAAACCTGTTGTGCATTTTACCTCAGTTGGAATGGTACATGATTGCAAGTATGTGATTAAGAATGATGTGTTTATACCCTTATGCCTTTGTTTCACTACAACAGTTGCATTTCAACCCTCACTTCTCGCCAGTGCCAGATTCCCATGAGGATATGTCAGGTGTCTGTAATGCTTCCATTCCTCATATATGTCATGTATGTTGTATATGTAACATAACTGTCAACTCCTTGTTATACAGGTTCCATGCCCAATACACAGACAAGACTTCCTGGTAAGTCATTATTATCTGTAACATTGCAGTGATATATATGTGGCGTATGTCATTAATGATATACAGCATGTAATATAAGCATGTTTTCCTGACCTGTGTTATCTGTCTCTTCTTTAACACACCCACTGTCTTTATACTCCATTAGCCTATCACTGAAACTGATGTGGGATCTGATGTGTCTTAAAATATTTGGCCCCTGGCACATAGAACACAGACTTGGTGAAACAGGTCTACCCAGATGGTGACAGTCACATGGATGTGGCTGTAGCCTCAGATTTGGAGGAAAACCTGTCCAGCCATTCTGACAATGTGGGGATATCACATGGTGGACAGGATGAGGCCTATGAACCACAGCCCATTTTCTGCTGATGATGTTGACACTTTCCTACAACATGTTGATATTGCCCATCTCAATAGATGTAGTCAAATAAATGGCGTACATTAGCACATATCAGGGGGTGTCTGCCTACTACTACAGGCAAATGAACATTCCCAGCAACATTATGGATCTGATATCTGTGCACTTGCCTGTGCCATGCACCATGTTGCACAACAGTGGGGTGCACTGCATGAAGGACAGGAGCACAGACATGGTGAGGTCATGGTGTCGCTGACTGCACATAATGAAACCATGTTATCTATGGCATGTTCCAGTGAATCCCCGGCTAAGACAGTACTACAGCAGTGCCATAGTATGAGCAGGGTTATGTCAGCCTTGACTGTGCTTAGCTGATTTCCACATGGGAGAGGCACCCCCCCCCTCTCAGCAGAGCAAACCTTGCCCATCAGGCATCAATGCCTTTGCTGCAATATGCACACACTTCTTCTGCTGCTGGCCCATCCAACATGGGCCCAGCAGTGATATATGACACAGTCAGCTTACACTCATGCTCCTTCCCATAGTGTGTCTCCACATGCTGGTGTCACCCCATCTGTCTACTCTGTGTATCAACCTGGGCCAAGTGTTTCCATACAAGGTGGTTAGACAACTGCAGTGTGAGTGCCCTAGACTGCATTAGAATAACACTGACAGTTGATCCGCTCTAACTGGTAAAGTCAGTCTCATGCCATTGTGATGATGATGATTGCTGTGCAGACCACCAAGAATGTTACATGTTTATAGTAGTTGTGAAGCCTGATTCCATGGGAATTGGACATTTTACTAACCATTAGTGATTCCATTCAATACATTACAGTTTAAATATACTTTACATTGAAATATGTTGCTTGTGATACTGACAACAGTTATGCATTATGTCCTGACTTGGTTTCCTGTTTGCATATTTTTGATAGTGGACAGATATATGTATGTTCCTCGTTGTCTGCCATACACATATACACCACCATGAGTCTGGATGCATACCTGTGTTACTTGTGGTCTGAGTTGATGATCCGTGTTTGGATAGCTTTTTATATATGTTAGAATTATGTTGTTATGTCTGATACTCAGTGTGTACATCTATGGGATAATTGCCATTAGACACAATCTGTGCTGCTGTGGTGGGGCAACACCTGAACATAAATGCTTAATGAGTGTTCTTCTGTATGTATGGCTTGTCATGACTCAAAGGTGTGTGTCAGACAGTGATGTGTTGACTACACCTGGAATTGGGGTCACACCCTCTGTTGCCAACACCTGTGTCTTTTGCACCTGTGTTCTCCTGCTCCTCCTCTGATAACTGTGGAATGTCATTTTCAGACATCTGGGATTCTTGGGACAGTTCACTCACACCTGCAGCTGGAAGACCACCATGTGCTGTTGTTAGCACATTGTGTAGCATGGTGCACATAGTTATAATTTGTGCCTTTTTAGGTGTGTATTGCAGTGCACCCCTGGATATGGTCAGACATCTGAACCTAGCATTCAGTACATCAAAAACACATTGAATGGTATTTTGTGTTATTGTGTGCACTCTATTGTAAGCCTCCACTGGGTTATTAGCCCTAGCTTGGATGGCTAACCACAGTCACCTGTTGTGGGAAGTGAACACACATGCTGTCACCATGGATATTGTTGGCAGGGATGTCCTTAGCTTACATCCTAGCTGTGTTCCTGTATTTACCCAGTAGTATTCCCTCAGGTACTTCATCTGGCTGGAATGCAGCCCTCAGACCACTTTCTTTCCATATGGCAGCATCATGGACACTTCCAGGGTGAGCTGTCATGATGTTTGTTGTGCTATGATCTGCCGCACACACAACCTGCAGTTCAGGACTGGCCACCCCTACCTATTGATGTACCTGTCTGCTTCTGGATGCACAGAGGTCTTAGTAGGGATGTGGATGCAATCTATTGCACCAAGTACATGTGGAACATTTGTGAGGTGATAGAACTCCTGCATAATAGTTCTCCACTCCATGCGGGTATATGGAAAGTGTATGTATTCATCTAGCTTGCTGCACATTGCTGCCAGCAATTTTTACAGAGAACAACTGGCAGCTGTGTGTTACATGCCTACAGTATTTGCCATGTTTTGGAATGTCCCAGATGCTAGTACACATAGACTCAGACACACTTTTGTACTTTTGTTTCATGAGGGATGAGGGTGCCTCACAATATACACACAGATGTGTGTGGGCAAATGTTGTGCACAGCCTGCACCAGCTGTCTAAGTGGTACCTGTCGATGATTTGTTAATCTGACAACTGGCTTAGTTGTATCCTTGTTCTCTGTCTAGGATCCACAGCCTCATCCTCCTCCATAGTATGCAGTACTGCAGCCTGTTGCAGTTCATTCACTGCAGATAGCATTTTTTGTCACGGTTATTACATATTCCATAGGCTTCTGAGGAATAGCTTCCATTCCTTCCATTGCGGTATGGCATTTGCTGACAATATTGGAAACAGAGTCGGTATTGCAGTTTGTCACATTTAAGTTATGTTGGGCACATACAATGTGTTTTACAATCTGACGGACATGTGCAGAATCCATTATTGTGCTACACTGAATAGCTAAGTACTTAGATTGCTTGTGGCATACCTTCTGAAATCACGACTGCAGCTGGTGCACTAAAGTCTTCCTTGGGCGCACTGTACTGTCCACAACTATCTTTTGGAATCTGGCCCCATGAGAAATTAACAGTGACAATGTTTAAATATAACTTTAAAAACATCTGTGAGATGATGAGAAAAGAAAAAGAGAAAAAGAATATGTAAATGAAGATTAAAAATTATCAAGAAAAATACTGACATAGAAAGCAAAAAGTGATGATATACAGAACTATAAAAGGGTGTGGTATAATAATATGATAAAACAATATTATTATGTAAATCCATGGGAAAATTTATCAGAAGAAATGACTAAAGCCATTAAAGTTCAGAAAAAAAGTGGTGTACCAAGATAGCAGAGTGACAAGATTTCTTATGGAATGATAATAAACAAGTTATCAGCAAAGGGGACTCTATGCCATATAAAAAGAAACATGAAACAGTGTGTTTATTAAGTGGGGATAAGAGATAACAGAGCACATTTTTTTAATGTAAAAGAATGGGAAAATCTGGAAAAAAAGTTCTGCGAAGAATTCTTTTTGAGAATATTAATGACAAACAATATAGATATGAATATGATATGTATGGATAGTGTAAGAAGAAGAAGAAAGACTTAAGAAGGATAGATAAAAAATTATTTTATGTAAATATGGGTTATTTGGAATAAATGACTGAATTACATTTTGTTTAATGGGAAATGGATTTTAGCAGATATATTATGAAAAATTAGATTATGATTATGGAAAAAGTGATGGTCAGTTATGGAAGAATAACAATGAGGATGTTATAAGAAAACATGATAAATAGTAAAAAAATAGAAATTTGTATATATGTGTCTGTAAATATGTACATTGTGTAAATATGTAAACAATGTTTTTTTTTTATATGTTGTATTAAATAAAGGCTCCATACTCTTTTTAATAGGTGCCATAGAATCTTTTATATCCACCTAAGCTACTACCAACTCAAGCAGATAGGACCTCAGTTTAGCATCTCATAAAAAGGATAACACATTCCAGAGCACAGTACCCCTCATGCTACACAGCCATGTCAACAATTGATTTACTTGGTGAGGTAACAGACTTCTGTAGCAAAAATAGCTGTGCTATTGGTTGTGCCACTATTCATCTAGACCCAGAGACATCATTGTTCCCCTACATTTAGACTAATCAGACCCATTACAGAGTACAATACTCCCTTTGGGGGGATATCAACAAACTTGTAAACACTCAGAGGCTCCTAACTAAACAGTTCTGTGATCTTAAAAACCTTAATTACTAGGAAAGGCTGTCAGCCTTCAGGGTGATCTATGCCTCACTCACTGCACTGTTACAGATCCAGTGATCCTTGTCTATTATATCTAATAACCTTGAAACTCCTATGAATCCTTGGAGACTTCCAAGATAGCTATACACTGAGTAACAGCTTATTGTCAGCTCTCTGAGTGTGGAAACAGAAACTCAGAAAAGAGAGGCAGTGAATTTGTCTGTATGGGTATATTTCAGTTACTGGCTATTGAGATGATAATGGCCTGGAAGATAGCAAAGAAGAAAGTTAGAAAACCTGAAAGAAAATCAACCACAAAAGGTGAGGAGAAAACACTGGCTGGAAAGAATCTTGCAGCTGTTTGGCAAAAAGCAGTTCAAGCTCCAGCTTTGGTACAAAGGAAAAAATAAGTCAAATTTGCTCAGAGCTGATTAAAATAAATGAAACACTGAAGGAGTATATCAACTCAAATAGCAAAAGGCTGGAAAAATGGAAGAAGCCTTTAAAAGATATTCAGATGAGCTGATAAAACTGCAAAAATCAGAGGCTAAAATGAAGAAAAGGCTGACTGAATATGAGCCTGCTCAAGAAGGGATGTTTCAAAAATGGTAGAATTAGAGGACAGAGCATGTAAAGAAAAACCTAAGGTTTTCTGCTGTACCAAAGAAACAGTAAGGGATAGACTGTATAAATTTTATGAAAGCACAAATAAGCAACTGGACTGGTATTCCACAGCATGAATTATTAACTAAAAGGGAACATCATGTGTATGCTACAAACATGGTTATGAGAAAGCAGTCCAGGCTTCTAATAGTGAAGATGCAATCCTTCCAGCAGAAATAGTTGATTCTAACAAAACTGCAGCAGAAGGACAAAGTACTAAAGATTTGAGACAGAAGAGTGTTGTGGAAAGTGATACTAAGTATACACCAAGCAGAAGAGGAGTAACTTTATTCTAGCAATCAGGGAATGTTGAGGAGCAGTTGTGAAATTCAAGCTGCTGTATTCGGCTATCTTCAGAATATTTTTTTCCTGGAGGGTCAGTCATTTTTTGATACAGAACATGCTAAGGGGAAAATACAAAAGTTTGTCCAACAAAAAGTGAGCTATCAAACAGAAGGGAGCTCTGCTTCTTATTCTTCTCATAATAAAGTTCATTGTCAGACTATGCCAGTGAAACATTTTCCAGTGTTCCAAAGGAAAATGTTTGAGAGACAGAAAAGCACAGGAGTTGACTAGAAGAACCAGGAGTACATTGAAAATGAACCACAGACTGGAGTTGGGAGACAGAAATCAACAGGAAGATAACCAGCAACTCAGAAATTAATGAATAAATGTGGGATTACAAAATATCAAATTTGTGAAATATGGTAGAACAAGAAAACCTGGAAATATTGGTACTTTTTGACTTTATTAAACTAATAGGGACTCTAAAACAGATGCACTACTTTATGTCATTAATGCTTGGAAGAATATTACGGAGAAGGAAAGAGAAAAGTGGTTAAGTATAACATTTTTTGTTCTTAACAGTATTTTAATAAAAACATGACATATGCTGCATATTATATGGTACAGCATTTTCAGTTATTTTTGTGTGTTATTGGGATACTAAAGTAAACAGGTGCTCTTTACTTTTTCTTTCCTCTTGTCAAGTTTTAAGAAATGTACACTCTGCAATGTAAGTACTGTGGTGGTGGTGCTGCGGTAGCGTTGTCGCCTCACAGTAAGACGTTGTCCTGTTCGATTCTCAGCTAGAGCATCTTCTGTGTGGAGACATGCGTGAACGGGCGTACCGTCATTGAAGGTTGTGCATCAGAGCCGGCAACTCGGTACGTAAAAATCTACTGCCAATCATTAGCGGACCGGAGTTCCGCTGTGGCAACCCCTAACCGGGAAAAGCCGAAAGACACAACAACACTCTGCAATGTAAAAAGAGAAGAAAGCCTGGAGCATGTTTAAGATAAGCGGCTATAATTTTAGGTTTTTGAGGTGAGGGAATGGTTGTAAAAGTATAAAGAGCATAATATAAGTAAAATTGATATGTCTTTTCTTACCTTTACATAAGGGAATTACTGTAGTAAGGCCCCTGGCTTGATCTAACAAGTTTTAAGTGCAAGCAAGTAAAAAAAAAAGAACATTGAATTTAATGAAAACTTTACTTTTAGCAAACAAATGTTCACAATACAACATGAGAATCTTGTAGCTGAAGGCAACAGTGTATCTGCTTTTCATGTTTCTATAGAGAAAAGCTGATAAGAGGGCAATAAAAACAAAATATTTTTTTCTTTCCGTGGCTAAAAGACAATGTTTCTGAAAGCATTAAACTTGTCTTCTACATCTGGGAGAGGAATAAAGATAAAACAAAAACAGGCAGCACTTATTGTAAATAGAAGGGATAACCTTCATTATAAGTCAGTTCAAACCTGTGAGTGTAGCTGTTAATCTGGGATAATTATTCCTATTAGGAGGGTTAAAATTCATTATTTGAAGATGTACACAGCGTTCTCTGTTTGTGGTCAGTTAATAGGTTATGGTGGTGTTTTTGTTTTTTTTTTTATTTTAGGTTCAAATGGATATGAGAAAAACAACTGCATAAAAGATCAACCTGCCAAGCATTAGAGTATGTACGTAACACAAAAAACTAGACATTTTTTTTTTAAGTTATTAAACATAACAGGTGGGAATAATAACTTCTTATCATAATGTCAAATTATTCCATATTGTCTTTGAATATGAATGGTCTCACAGGTATATACAGAAAAGAAAGGGTAATGAACTATATTAAGAAATTTAGAGTACAAATAGCTATGCTACATGAAATACATTTGGAAAGAACCAACCATATGAATTTGATAAAGAAATTATTTCAATATGGTTATTCAGTGGAATATCTGGCACAAAGTAAAATGGGAGTACTTACATTAATTGCTAGAGCAGCTCCAATGGTGATAGAAGAGGAAAAAGAGATAATAATGGTAGATTTGTAGTAATAAGGGGCTACTGGTATGGGAGAAGGATTACACTGGTCTGTATTTATATTCTACCTGAAACTGCTACAATGGAGCTTAAGAAAATTCTGGGAGAAAAAAAATCAGCTTTCAGCAGGGAATATTACTTATAGGTGGGGACTGCAATTTGAATTACAATGGTGAGGGTGTATCTGGTGTGAACTAGAAGAAAAATATAATAAAACAGGTTAGATTTTTGAAGAAAAAAAATATACATATATATATATATATATATATATATATATATATATATATATATTTGATATGGAAAATTAGAATTCAGTAGTAGGAGCTTGGACAGAATTTATATATTATTCCTCAAGGTACAAAACTGAGCTAGGCTAGACAAAAATTACATCTCACAGGAAAATGTGCATAACTATTTCAGATCATGACCAATAATAACTAAAATAAAAATGCAGGTTAATGAAATAGAAATGAGACACTGGCACTTCCCCACCTATCTGTTAAACAGAGAAGAATTTAAAAACGGGTAGTGGAAATTATTTGGTAGTTATTGAAGAAGACAGAAATTTCTTCAGAAACTATAGCTAGAGAGTGGGATAAAATGAAAGTGGGGTTTAAAAACAGGGTAGAAATAAAAGAAAAACAGATATGGTTAAGAAGTAACAAGAATTACTTAGATGGGACTAACAAAGTACTACAAAATATGGGGAATCTCACAAAACAAAAAAATGGGCAACTACAGAGTTTTAAAGAAAAAAATAAGGGACTACTTTGATAATATGCATGAGTTTATTAAGTCTGATGATAAGCAACTTTTTTATAATAACTGCAGAGCACAAAAGCTTTTAGCAAAACAGCTTGGATAACAGAAAGTAGAAAGGGTTGTTGCCAAGCTTTGGGAACCTATAAAAAGAAAAATAATCAGAGAACCTAAGGAGGTGTCAGAAATATTTCAGAAATTATATGAACATCTATATAAAGCAGAGAAATGTGGATTTCAAGAAAAAGTACTAACTGAAATGTTTACAGAAAATTATATATACCAAGGCTAAAGGAGGATGAGGTTGAATTCTTATTAGTTAGGATTGAATAGGATGAGATAAAAATAGTGATATATAACCAATCTACAGGTATGTATTCAGGAATGCATGGTATTCCTGTGAAAATCTGGAAACTAGGATGGGAAAAAGAGATAACGATCTGAAAAGTTTTGTGTTTTAAAAGGAGGAGAAGCACCAACATCCTGGAATAAACCTGTGATTGTTGTAATACTTAAAGATGGCATGAAATAAAGTGTTTATGTCTATAATGGCTAAAAGACTGGCAAAGATGCTACCAAAATTGATAGACATGGATCAATGTGATTTTTGTGGAGGGCAAGAAAATGCATCTATTGTTGGATCTTTATGCAGACAAAGTATTCAGCCAAGTAAGTTGGGAGTAGGGCAATGGAAGCATTTGCATTCCTTGGCACAATAATAAAGTTAATTAGTAGTATATAGGAGGACTCAGAGGTAACAATTAAAGTGGGGTGTTGCACTCTGATAAGTTCTGTTTGAGCAGAAGAATGAGGCAGGGATGTCTTATTTCTCCTTTGTTACTTAAGTTATATTTAGAACCATTTGCAAAGAAAATAAGGGACTCAGAAATTCAAGGATATAACTGGTATAGTAATCAAGAAAAGTTGGGTTTATTTGTAGATGATATTATTCTGTATCTGATAAAACCAGAAAAGGACATTTCAGTGTTGTGGAACATTCTGAGACAGTTTCAAGTCATTTTGTGATAAAAAAATAATGAAGATAAAACAAAGGCAACAGATACAAACTATTTACTCACACACAAATTGGTTTAGCAGTACACATATTTATGGGGATATGACAAAATGAAGGACTTGACAGCATGGGTTGAAAAGATGTTGTTACAGCAGCTAAGGATATGTGGGAAGAGATTAAACAAAAGATAATACAATAAATGAGAAACTAGCAGCTCTGTTTTATGAATATGGATAATAAGATACGAGCGATGAAAATGTTTTAGTCCCTTTAATTTTAAATACAAGTCAGGCATATTTTTATCAATCAGAAGAGAAGTTGTGGATAGCTATTAATAAAGAGTTGAAGGGTTTTATCTGGGAGGGGAGGAGGGCAAGAGTCAAGTGGGATAAGTTGATCCTTCCAATAGGATAACATAACATAAGCAAAAAGCTACAATTCAATGTGGAAAGTGATGATGATGAAATGGGGGGAGCTCAAGAAATAAGGAGGGACTGGCACTTCAGATGCAGATCCTTAAGGAGAATAACAATAACCATACAGATTATTATAATCATAAAGTAGCAGAAAATATTCCAACATGGGAAAGGGGAAAGGAGAAAGGAGATTCTGCTGATAGGGATGACTGCAATTAAGGGTACGGAGAATAGGCAAGAGGGGGCTGGAATTTTATGCAGGAAACTGGCAAAAGAACTATGATATTGGGAACAAATACAGAAGGAAATGTAATAGAATAGGAAGAAGCCAAGAATGCATTTGGACTGCAAGCTAGAGACTGCCTTCCCTATCAAGGATTGATTCCATAGCAAAGGCAAAGAAAATGGCATAGAGGTTTCCTAAGTGAAAGATCAGCACTGGTAGAGTTTTAGTAGAATCTAGAGCAGAAGCTGCTGTTAAAAAAAAGGATAATTAGTAGGGCATTTAAAATATTGCAAGATAACTGTAGGAATCAATCCATGGAGTTTAGAAAGGATTAGAAAGAGAAAGTGGATAAGCAATTCACAAAGAAATAATGGAAGGATATGTTTATGGCTCCCAAACATGCAACAAAGTCTAGAAGATTTAGGGTTTTTGCTTGGAAGTGTTTGTATGTGTACCTTTATACCGCAAACAGACCCTGGAAATGTTTTCCTCAGGTAGATTTCAAATGTTGGAGGTGTGATGGGGAAGAAGGAGACAATTGGTAACATATTTTTCGGGTAGTGTAATAAGCTGGCAGACTTTAAAACCCCCCTACAGACTACTCTGTCAGAAACAATGGGTGAACAAATTGGTGTAACCAAGGAAATTATGTTTTTTTAAGCTGTGATACAGACAAAAAAAATTCCAAGACATAGTAAGGCCTTGCTGAGTTTAATTCTGGTGGCTGTCAAAAAAAAGAAATGCTCACAAATGGAAATCAAAGTCTAAATCAACCATACCAAAAGTTGTGAATATAGCAACAGAGATAAAAAAATGGTAGTGGGATCTTTAGAAATGGGTAGGAGCAAATTACATAGAAAATGAGAATTGTGGGAATAATACATGCAGAATAATGTTTTGGAGGAGGAATAAGGTTTACAGGAAGGCAGGAATTGAATGAGTTATGTAATATTCAATTGACAATGATAGTATAAAATATTATATGTGATTTATAATGTTGGCAACTGAAAATATGTCAATATGGTTGGTTTTCATTTATATAAATGTATGACTACCTATGTCATAAGTGATAATTCAATAAAGATAGTTCTTGTTTAAAAAAGGGCACTCTTATGAATCCTGTGAATCATATGGAACTGTACCCAGCTTAACCAAATGAATATCTTTTCACACAAACTTAGCAGTTTCAGAAAATAGCATACTATCAAAACAGTTCCTCACTTATTTGACATAAATACATTAGCTGCCTAAAACAAAAATATTTATTCTCACATCTTTCCTGACACAAAGAACTGAATTTGAAATATAAATTTGCAGTTATTGTAAAGATAGTTTACACCCTCAGTTAAATGCTTCCATCTATGCACAGTCTTCAACTAAATCTAAATAATTTCTCTTTCAAACTGCCATCAAATAGCAAATCCATATTTAACAGCAAAAATTACAATCTGAAAATAAAAAAATGGGAGGACACCACTCCTAAGAACCGTACTAAGTCCTGTCCCCCCTCAGCTCATTACTTTACAAAACAAGCTCATTTCCATTTCTCCTCACATGATTTTTTTCTAAACTACCTATTAGACTTATTCCTCCACTCTGCATTTTACTGCTTAGAAGCAATATCAAATCCAATCCATGTACAAGGAACTACAGTCCCTCTTTTTACCTACTACAACTCAAAGTACCTATTACTCTACTCCAGTGTATCCATATAACAGTGCTATGACACTGAATGCTAGCAACATACAGTATAAACTTAAACTAGATATCTTTCTACAGTCTGATTCTCCAGAACTGATTACTTTAACAGAATCTTGATTTAAGAATGATAACTCAAAGTTTAGTTATCATTTCTTCTCTTACAAATACCCTTTTAACAGCTGTCCTACACAATGACAAGGTGGAGGAACCCTTCTTCTCAAGCATACTGTCCAGGTGAATGTAATATCCAAGCTAATTCCCCAAATTATTGCAACCCCAAGTTGCTGACTGTTACAATACCTTTGCACAACTCAAATGCACAATCTGGTATTCCACAGAAAACAAGAATGCCACAAAACAAAGTGCAGCACTGAAAAGAAACTGCTGACATTTAAGAAATTACAGTTAGAAAATAGTCATTTGCACAAAACTTTGGAGCATAATATAGTACCTCAGGGTCTTCAACTATGGAGGTTTCCAAATGGTGTAAAAGAAGGGACAGAATACCATCATGACCTCTAGTGTATGTTCGAAAGAGTCAGTAGTGAATAATTAAAAGTTATTATTAAACACAACAACATCATGTTGGATCAGGTTTCCAGTGAGATCAATAAACTTAACACCTCAATCACTACTGATCTTTTGTTTGATCAATATGCCATCACACATATGACTATTTTCCAATCAGCAGATAATACGTGTAATTCAATCCTACACAGAAAGATTGAAAAGTTTTGAAGAGACTTGGAAAACTATTGTAAAGGAGTGGCTTATCCTAAGCCACCAATTAGTTCTCACATTTCTGAGTACGCCTCTTATCAACAGCCTATGAACGAGCAGGCCAAAGATAAAAATACACGACAAACCAATGATGAGCATCAGGGAGGTCTCTTTAGAATTACAACATTCAGAGAGAGGTCAGAACAAAGTTCAATACCAGAGAACTGAGCATTTGCAAAGAGAGCATGGTCAGGACAAAATAAGAATGAAGCCAGAGACTGTCAGCCTGTAAAGGTAATTCAGAACTCTTCCGAAGATTTTAGTATTCATAATTTTTCAGATAAAGTTATTAACTTGGATCATGCAGATATGTTATCGAAAGGCTATACTTTCGTACCCACAAAACAGGCAAAGCTAGTACAATCATTATTAGACTTAAAGTTGTACATTCGAAAATTAAACTTATATGTTTGGTTTTCTGGACATTCTTCTCCCAATTGTATCATGCCAAAGAGAGCTAGTGTTTTTAATCCACCAGTGAATAATATTATTTATATGCATGAAAAACTTTGTGAAAATGAAATAAGGAATATTTTAGCACAACCAAGTAAGAAAAAATTTTTAATATGACTGCAAGTGAAAAAAATGTTTTCAAGGATGTGTGTTATGGTAAAAATCTCAGGGTCATGAAACCAGATAAGGGGGGATTGGTCATGATGAGTATCACTGATTATGTCAACAGGATGCCCTGCCTACTATGTGGGAAAGACATGTAGAAAATTAAAAATGCGAATGCATGAACATTTTTTGGATATCAGGACTACAAAACAACAAGTCCTTCTTCAGTTATGTTAGGAGCCTCCATGGCAAAGCCCAAGTTTGTTCTGAATTATTACTTACTGGTACCATTTACACTGGTCCTGTTGACTTAGCCAACCTGCTAGCTGATAGGTTCAGTGCTAACTTCACCCCATCAACCCCAAAGGCCCAGCCAACATCCCCAATACAAGTCTCACACTTCACATCTCCATAGATCAGGTGTTAAAGGCCCTATTCAAGGCAAAGAACGCAGCTTCCGTGGGACCTGATAGTATCCCAGGCTGTATTCTGCACCATCTCCATCAAGAACAAGCTTTGCCATTCAGCACCCTAGTCAACACAGCCTAATTTTAGGCTTCATTCCAGCTGAGTGGAGAACTGCCATTGTCTTCCCCTTGAAAAAAGGTGGTGCCACTACTGACCCAGGAAACTATCACCCCATTAGCTTGAGAAGTCTGATCTGTAAAGCCATGGAGTGTATTATTATTAATCTCATAAAAAAGGACATAGGCAATCTCCAAGCACTTGACCCCACCCAATTCGGATTCATCAGGAGCAACTCTTGCCTACTGAACCTGGTTGACTTCTTTGAGACTGTCACCAAGGCCCTGGATGCAGGAAAGTCAGTACATACAGCTTACCTTGACTTGGTCAAGGCCTTTGACACAATCCCCCACTCGGGAATCATCGAAAAGCTAACACAAGTTGGCATTAATCCCTATCTCATCATGTGGGTGGCCAACTGGCTCACTGATAAGACCTAAAAGGTCAAAACAGGTGTCACCACCTCTAACAGCAGACCTGTCACTAGTGGTGTGCCCCAGGGATCTGTCCTGGGACCTTTACTGTTTTGCATCTACTTCTCAGAGGTCCAGGCAAAGATAAAGGGCTTGTGGCTGACCAAGTCTGAGGATGACTGTAAGTTGGGTGCTGTCATTGACTCCCCAAATGATGTTAACATACTGCAAGAGGGTCTCACAGCTACAAATAACTGGTGCCAAAGTTATGGCCTTAAGTTAAACACAAAAAATGTACTATCATACCATTCAGCAAAAACATGGCCCCTACTGATTACCACATCAACAGCAACTCCATAAGCACACAAACTGTGGTGATAGACCTGGGTACTCAGGTTGACAACAATCTCACATTTGACCATCATGTGGAGGCATTAGTTAGAAAAGCCTTTTACTTGGTTCATCTCATAAGTAAAGGGATTGTATCCAGAAAAAAGAAGGTTACTACCTCTCTGTACTCCTCCTTCATTAGGCCTATAATTGAGTATAACACCCCATTTGGTATGTATCTCTCCAAGCACCTGCACCTAACTGGAAAGACCACAGAAATACCTCACAAAGAGAATCCATGGCCTCCAACACTTGTCCTATGCAGACAGGCTCAAATCACTTTCACTCTACTCGGTATCATACATATTGCTCAGAAGTGATCTGTGTCTCGCCTAAAAGGCAATATCGGACTCTGCCCTAGTAGAGATGCTCCATATCTGTAAGTCTAACACCTCATGCATTACCTGCTTGATAGGCCTAAATCTAATATGCAATATCAACAAAACCAGCTGGAGAGACAGGTTTGTCTCCCAGAGGCTGCATCATCTCTGGAATAGACTTCTCATACATGTCAAACAGAGTAACTCGTTGACCCTCTTCAAGTGTAACCTTAATGAGTGGATGGGAAACCACAAATTTGTCCCAGGGGTTCCACGTTTTTCCCTCACTGACAGGGGTATCAGGTGCTGACTGAGGTTTCTTTTTGGGGATAAACTCTTGCCTACATAATCACCAGTAATATGTTCAATAATATGTACTTTACCATCTATGTTTTCCACAGTTCCCCTTATAAAGATTATCATATATTTGGCTAAAATCATGTAATACTTTATTTTCATTTTCTACTGTACAGTGATATTTATTAATAGTGGTTAATGGCAGAGTTTCAATCAATTCAAGTAAACACCTTCTCAGGACTATAATAATTTCAAAATGCATGCTTTGTGTATAAACACAAACATAAGCCTAACAAGATTGTAATAATGGAATAATGCAAAACAGCTGTGCACAGCAAACGTAAATCTCCAGATCCACCAATAAGTGCCACACTACCAAGTATAAATCCAATTTATTGAATCACAAGGACAAACTGACAGCGAACAGCGGATCAAAACCATAAACATAAAGCGTGTAGAAAAGAGTTAAGCGCTTTCACCCTTAACAGTTGGGCTTCTTCAGAACTAAAACGCCAACCACTAAAATCAGTTTAAAAAGCTTATTTGGCACCAAAAAATCTCACCTTCTTAAAGAAACATTTGCACTTGCTTAGTAGCACTTCATATAAGGTAACCATTTCACATATAACAGAATAAAATGAGAAGTTATGTACCTACCATAACGTTCCATGTTAGTTGTCTTCTTCTCGCCTTCTTTCTTGCTGGATGGGCTTGGAGCCGACCCTCGGCTCCGACTCGGCCTATACTAAAGCTCAAGAGCTATTTATACCAGCTCGAGGCTACCCTATATCCCACAATGCTAGGCGCTAACTACCCAGATCTCGTTTGATAGCTGAAACCATAGCAGTTCTGATCTCCAAAATAAGGAGGAGAGGAAACCTCACTCGTAAGTAACCTAGACCTATAGCTACTAGTAAGGATGGCCAAAGAGGGTTAATACTGAGGCAGGAAGAAGATCCCCAAGGATCCTTAGGTCTGTCCAGGCTAGGGGGATGGAGGGTGGGACACAAGAAAGAAAGCAAGAAGAAGACAACTAACATGGAACATTATGGTAGGTACATAACTTCTCAATGTTAAGTTGTCAATCTCGCCTTCATTCTTGCTGGATGGGACAGTGTCACTAGCACCTTCACCCTGGGTGGCTCATCGGAACAGACTCTTGAGAATGGTGGAACCAAAATTAGCCCGGCTTCGGGAGGCCATGTCTAATTTGTAATGAGAGATAAAGGTATGAGGAGAGGCCCATGTGGCTGCCGCACAAATGGAATCTATTGGTAATCTAGCCTGAAAAGCTATTGACGTGGCTAATGCTCTAGTTGAGTGAGCCCTGGGCCTTGACGGCAGCTTTTGGCATCTGAGGTCATAGATGAAAGTAATCACAGAGGCCAGCCATCTAGAAAGGGTTACTTTGGAAACTGTAAGGCCTTTCTTCCCTGCCACATAAGATAGGAAGAGCTGTTCAGATTTCCTAGCTTGCTTGGTTCTATCCAGATAGTAACGGAGCTGATGATAAACATCCAGAAAATGCAGCTTTTGTTCCGCTCTGTTGGAGTAGTTGGGGAAGAAAACTGGGAGATCAATAGTCTGGTTTAGGTTTGCCTCAGAAGAAACATTGGGTAAAAAGGACGGGTTAGTCCTGAGGGACACTCTGTCTTTATGGAAAACTAGATAAGGTGGATGAATGCAAAGAGCATGAAGTTCTGATACTCTTCTAGCAGATGTTATGGCAACTAGAAAAAGAGTCTTCCAAGAGAGCAATTTCAAGGAGCAGGAAGCCGCAGGTTCAAAGGGAGGAAGAATTAAGGAAGTTAGAACCAAATTTAAGTCCCACTGAGGTGGGGGGTCTCTGATTGGGGGCTTAAGCAAAAAGATACTTTTAAGAAAGGTTTTACAAAGCTTATGGGACAGGATGCGGGAGTCCGAAAAGCCTACATGAAAGTTTGAAATAGCCGCTAACTGTACTCTGATGGTGGAGGAAGAAGACCCTGAGTGAAAAAGTTCAGCTAGGAAGTCTAGGAATGATTGGATAGGGGCAGTAAAAGGATCAATATTTCTAGCTCCTGCCCAGAAGGAAAAACGCTTCCACTTGCTGGCATAAATCCTTCTGGTAGATGACTTTAGAGAAGCTATAAGTATGTCACGCACAGAATGGGAAATAAGGGGAAGCCTGGCTAGGGTTGGAATTGGAGCAACCAAGCTGTGAGGTTGAGAGATTGGAGGGAGTGGTGCAGCTGTCCCGACTGATGGGTCAAGAGATCTGGCACTGGGTCCAGATGCCAGGGCTGCCCCAAGAGGTAATGATGCAGGAACAGAAACCATATCTGTCGAGGCCAGTAAGGAGCAATGAGGATCATGGTGGCTCTCACGGCGTTAGCTTTCTGAATCAATTGAGTGATTAATGGAAAGGAGGGAAAGGCAAACAGAAGTCCCCGGGGCCAATCATGGACTAGAGCATCTCTGGGGGGGTGGCCGGGAAGAGGGAAGAGAGTGAAGAAGTCGTGGCACTTGCTGTTTTGAGGTGTTGCAAAAAGATCGCAGCAAGGTAGACCCCATTTCTGAAAAATTTCTTCCACTACTGCTTGTTTGAGAGACCACTCGTGTGGCATGAGAATGACTCTGCTCAACCTGTCCGCTATGATGTTGGACTTCCCGGGGATGTGCATTGCTATCAGAAACTGCTGAGAGGAGATCGCCCACTGCCATAGTCTGAGTGCCTCTCGACATAAGGGATAGGACTTGGTTCCGCCCTGCTTGTTGATGTACCACACTATGGACATATTGTCTGTCTGAAGTGCAATAGTCCTGATGGGAAGAGAGTCCTGAAGGGCTTACATCGCTAAAAGTACTGCTCTCATCTCCAAGACATTTATGTGCAAGTGGCACTCGAAAGGTTGCCATGTGCCCTGGACCATCCTGCCCTGAAAATGCCCACCCCACCCGATCAGGGAGGCATCAGTTGTCACCGTGGCGACCGGGGGAGAAGGAACAAATGGTCTGCCCTGAAGGACTTGAGGGGAGACCATCCACCAAGAAAGGTGTTTCTTGCAAGACAGGGTTATTAAAATGTATGACATTGGAAGCTGTTGAAAGGACCACTGGGAAAAAAAGCATCCACTGAAGGATGCACATATGAAAGCGAGCTAGGGGAAGTCGAGTAATGGCTGCCGCCATGAGACCTAATATCTTCAGGACAAACCTGGCCTGGATTTTGTTGTTCTGAAGAAGGATGTGAACATGCCTGCGAATATCTAGAACTCTTTGATCGGTTAGTTTTGCGGAAAGCCGAACTGTGTCCAATGTGGCACGTATGAAGGTAATAGACTGACAAGGTGACAAGGCAGACTTTTTGAAATTTATGGAGATACCTAGCCCTTTGCAAGTATGATAGGTGTAATCTCTGGAGAGGAAAAGCTGACGCCTGGTGGTGGCAGTAAGGAGCCAGTCATCTAGGTATGGAAACACCTGGAATCCTTGACGCCTCAGATGAGCCGTAACCACTGCCATGCATTTGGTGAACACTCGGGGGGCTGTAGTGAGACCAAAGGGCAGGGCTCTGAACTGACAGTGACTGGCTCCCAGCCGGAAGCGGAGAAACCTCCTGGAGCGCCTGTGCATCTTGATGTGGTAGTACACATCCTGAAGGTCTACTGAGCACATCCAATCGTCCTGACCCAGAAAGGGTAGAATGGACTGTAGCGTGACCATCCGGAACTTCGTTCTTCTTACAGACTTGTTTAGTCTGCTGAGATCCAATATTGGTCTCTAGTCCCCTGTCTTTTTTGGAGTAGATTCCGGATCCTTATTGGTCTGCTGGGACTGGCTGGATGGCTCTTTTTGTTAGCAGTTTTGATATTTCTAGTACTGCTTGTTCCCTTAGACTGAGTGGAACGTCTGGGAGGGGTCCTTTTGGCTGAGTTGGGGTGTGGATAAAAGGGATTTTGTAACCCTCGGATATAATTGACTGTACCCATTTGTCTTGGGTGAGTGAAAGCCAGGCTTCTGGGTACAGTGATAACCTTCCCCCGACTGCCTCCGAAGGTGGACAGTCGGGCAGCTTCTCAGGGATGCTGGAAGGGTTTGTCAGAAAGAGACTCTCTGCTACCCTGATTTTGCGGACCTCCTCTGCCCCTAGGGCGGCGTCAAATATTGTTCCCCCCCCTGCCTCTAGAGGGGAACTGACCTCTTGCATCAGGCGCGACCTCTTGTGGTTTGCAGAACCACATTTTCCCACCCTTCTGACCCTTAGGGTATGGTCTAGACGAGGTGGAAAAATGGACTCCCACGGCAGAGAGAGTCTTGCCTTCTTGCTCGCATCGGATCAAAGTATCCTTCACCTGGGGTCCAAACAAAGCTGAACCATCAAAGGGGGAATTAGTGAAGGACGCCTTAAAGGGGTCTGCAAAGTTACAAAGCCACATCCAGGCTTGACGCCGTAAGGCCACGCCTGTGCCTGCAGCCCTACTCGCCCCATCGGCCGCATAGGAAATAAGCTGCATGGAGGAGTTGACAATGGAATTCAGGGTTGCCAGCTGGGAGTTTATTTTGTCCTGAGACCCCGCAGCTGTTGGATCCTAAGACCTCACCCACTTCTTTGAGCATGTCTCTTTGAAGGCGGGTGAAGTGGCATAGATAATTCAGCGACCGCATGACAAAGGTCGCTGAAGAAAACATCCGCTTGCCATACCTATCCATAGTCCTAGACTCCTTGTTAGGAGGATGGACAGGTAATGAAGGATCAGCCAGTTCCTTCTTAGTGGCTGCAGCCACCACCATGGCGTCAACCGGGACACCCTTGGCTAAAAACTGTTTGTCCGAAGGGGCTTTTATGAATTTTGAAGGCCTCCGTGGGGTAGGTTCCATCGTATCAGGGGCCGTCCACGCCTTTCGCGCCACCACTCGCATGAGGGGGTCAAAGGGCGGAGACATCCAGGAGGTGGAAGGGCGAGAGC
Organism: Protopterus annectens; assembly: GCF_019279795.1. Lineage (NCBI taxonomy): Eukaryota > Metazoa > Chordata > Ceratodontiformes > Protopteridae > Protopterus > Protopterus annectens. Next base: position 917,417,315 of record NC_056746.1, on the reverse strand, counting down.
CAAACGCCTCTAGGTAAACCGACTCGTCCTCGGAAGGATTAAGGGTAGACCAGTTCCCCCTCTGCTTCAGGATCTCAAGGATGTCTGAAAAGGAGACATCCTCAGAGGGGGACTGTGGGGACCCTTCTGACTCATCCAAGTCTGTATCCGATGTAATGGACTCAGGGGAGTCCACATGCATCCTCTTACATTTCCTCTTCCGAGGGGGTTCCCCTGATGGATCAGGGGAAACTTCGGAAGAGGATGATATTCCCAATGGGGAAACCTGAGGCATTGGATCTCTATGGTCAGGAATGAGAGGGTGGCTAGAGACCGCAGCAGGCACTACAGAGGGAGGAGCTGAGGGAGCCGACCGTGGAGCAGGCACAGGGGCCAGCACGCTCCTCGTGACTTCGAAGGTGCCCCTATCATTCAGGGTAGAAGGTCCCCGCTCCGAAGAGATAAGGACCCCTCCTGGCACTGAGAGGGACGGCTCCGAAGCCGATGTTGGGGCCGAACATACCAGCGCCGAAGCTCCGAGAGGGAGAACGGGGTCGGACAAGGGTCCGATGCCACTCGCCCCCTTGGAGCTGACGAGGAAGTCCATGCGCCCGGATCCCTCCAAGGATGGGACCATGGAAGAGACCGGAGCTGATGATGGAGCCGAAAGGTGAGGTATCGGCTCTGACATGTCGACAGCCACGGCTCCCACAAGCTCTGGCTCCGAACTCAGAGGAAGAGTCGGAGGAGGAATTGAAGATGGGGTGGGAATAGCCACTGTCTGTTGAGAAGGGCTATGGAGCATCTGGGCTAGTGCCTGAGACTTAAGAAGTCTACTATCCACCCTCTCGAGGTCATGATCCGAGAGCCTGGAAGACCTAGAGGAATGGGTTCAATGGCTCCGCTCCGAGAGTAAGGGAGACCTCGGAGCTGAGTGAACAGATTCCAAGGACTGAGACCTGGACCGTTTACGGCTGGCAGATGGCGCCGACACCACTATCGGCACCGACTGAGTCCTAGAATCATCGGCTCCGGCTCGAGCCGATGTAGAAGATCGAGTTTGAGAAACGTCGACTCCAGCCTGAGCCGATGAGGAAAACTGTGTCTTGGAAACATCGGCTCCAGCCGGAGCCGATGTAGCAGCAGTCAAAGCACCACCAGTCGAAGACTCTGAACACGGAGCCGACGGCTTAGATGGCTTCGAAGGCTTCCCCGACGATGACTTGGTCGGGAAACCTTCAGGCTTTAATAAGCCCCTCAAAATTAACTTATTTCTGTGTTCCTGCAGGACTCTTGGACTGAACGCATGACAGACAGAACAAGAGTCCTGCAGGTGCAGGGGGCCCAGGCAATAAACACAAGAAGCGTGACCGTCTGTCAGCGACATTTTCTGACAGCACGAGTCACACTTCTTGAAGCCTGAGACGCTGGTGTCTTTAGACATCCTAAAAGGTACAAAACAAAATACACACACATACCCACAGACACCCTTTAACACAAGCTAAGTCAGTCACACAACAACTTAAACTGACAATTTAAAGAAGGGGAATAGGCCCAAAGGCCTAGGGGCTAGGATTAAGGGATTAAAAGGGACCAGAAGGGAGATTAGTTATGAAGGGAAGCTAAATGGATGGTCGCTAACAAAAATCTAACTGAAAGTCTGACTAAAAGGGTGAAATTCAAGAATTATAAATTCTAACCTGCAGAGCCGGTAAAAAAGCACCTTGCAACTATAAGCGGCAAACGACATCTGGGTAGTTAGCACCTAGCATTGTGGGATATAGGGTAGCCTCGAGCCGGTATAAATAGCTCTCGAGCTTTAGTATAGCCCGAGTCGGAGCCGAGGGTCGGCTCCGAGCCCATCCAGCAAGAATGAAGGCGAGATTGACAACTTAACATTGTACGTTAACATGATAATACATTAGCACAAAAACTGTTAAAATACTATTAAAAATCTATTAAAAATCTATTAAAAAAATCATAATACGAAGTGCATTGTTAATAAATCTGTGTACATATGGAACTCATCGCATTAATCACCCTAGTTAAAAGCATAGTTGATAAACTGTGAAGTTCTACAATGTAATCTATATACAAGTAATTAAAATATCTTTATACATATGATATAATACATATAACATTTATTTAGACACCTATATTTTTTCATAAAGAGGGTAAAATTCAATCTAAAATATACAGGAAAAGTACGTTCTCTAATAATTATTTAGCATATACTAGTTGTCACCCTCCTAAAGTTAAATACAATGTATTCAAGGGTCAATGTATCCGTGCTGCGCGTATGGTATCTAATTTTGAGAACATGAAAAAAGAATTGGATTTTATTAAAAATTTGTTTCAGCAAAGAGGTTACCCTATTACAATGATGGAGGAAATAGTTGGTTATTTCACAAATGTTCTAATGATATCATAGTTCAAAATGGTAATGTTAATAGTTCACCACCTTCATTTCAGAGAGCATGTGTATTACAGTATAATTTGGGTGTTGATAATATCAAAATGATGATGTATAAATTTTGGTATGTTATAACTAGTGACGCTAACTTAGTTAAAATTTTGAGTAATAAACCCAATTTTATTTATAAAATGGGAAGGAATATGAAGTTATTAGTTGAACAAAGGAAGTATGGTGGCAAATATTTTTGGGTGCCACCACTCCACCAGGTCTGAATGATTTTATTTCTGTCAAATCATTGTTATTTAAATAGTTTAACACAAAAGATCTTTAGTTTTAACCATGATTATTTTAACAATGTCAAATTACAGGTTTTTCAAACCATGTAATTTATAAGATTATCTTCAGCACATTCATCATTCATTAATATACTTGTTTAGAAATATTATCATACTATTGCACATATACATAAGAATTTTTTTTTATTTCATCATTATATAGTATTTTTATAGTAGTTTATACATAGGGAGGTTATTAGTTCATATTTATTATATCATATTTGTTATATGTATTATATCATATGTATAAAGATATTTTAATTACTTGTATATAGATTACATTGTAGAACTTCGCAGTTTGTCAACTATGCTTTTAACTAGGGTGATTAATGCAATGAGTTCCATATGTACACATATTTATTAACAATGCACTTCGTATTATGATTTTTTAATAGATTTTTTAATAGTATTTTAACAGTTTTTGTGATAATGTATTATCATGTTAACGTATATTTTATTCTATTATATGTGAAATGGTTACCTTATATGAAGCGCTACTAAGCAAGTGCAAATGTTTCTTTAAGAAGGTGAGATTTTTTGGCACCAAATAAGCTTTTTAAACTGATTTTAGTGGTTGGCATTTTAGTTCTGAAGAAGCCCAACTGTTATGGGTGAAAGCGCTTAACTCTTTTCTACACGCTTTATGTTTATGGTTTTGGTCCACTGTTCGCTGTCAGTTCGTCCTTGTGATTCAATAAATTGAATTTGTACTTGGTAGTGTGGCACTTATCGGTGGATCCGGAGATTTAAGATTGTAATAATGGTTATAAGCAAGAAAAAATGTAAAATCCATCATCCTCATTCAGAGAAAAGTTTGGCTAACCACGCCCATTGGGACCTTCTTTGGCATGTGAATATTTAGCAACTTTTTGAATTATCTCTAGGTGACTATGGATGGCACAAGTATCATCAGAAATAAAGAGCAGCACTCCACTTGGTTGAGCACATACATACTCCCTTTAAAAGCAAGGGTGAAATAAAGTGGCATGTGGTTCTGCAACACACATTGCACATTGCAGTCAGTTCTTGGGTTATAAGATTTATGGACAAAAAGTGGAAGTACTTAAAATCTGTAGAAGCTTAGATCATTTCCTAAGTTCCCAGATAGAATTCCATCGCTTATCCATCTCCTTCTCTCAAAGTCTTCTGTCTGATCTTGAAAAAATAGCAACTCCTGCAAAGGTTATTTTTCATTCAATTGCTGCAAAAATATAGCCTGAACAGGATAAGACATTGCAGCTTCTCTAGCCGCCATATCAGCAAAACTATTACCCTTGGTTAAGTGATACACTGGAATTGGCAACTACCACGGCAGCATAAAAACTCCCAATGTAAAGAAAAAAAACAGCAGCTTGTTAGATAAACCAGTATACGATATTTAATGGAAAAACAACAACAGGTAAGCACTTTAATGGTTCTAAGACCGCTTCATCAGACCTAACATAGAAAAGATATTCAACTGTTTAAACAGTTAAAAAACAATCATGAGCCTCTGACTAGAGATGTCATAATTGGTACAACATTTGAAAAACATAAGAAATCTAGCTAAATATCCGATAAATATGAATGACTAAACTAATGCAACATCTACTGGATATAGTTACAGAGTTTTTGCGTAGAGTAACAAGCGCACTTCAAAAATCTAATTTAACTTACATATATTGGGTCTAAAGCCATTCTACTAATGAACAATCCAAAAATGAATAATAATAATCCTCTAAACTGATAAAAGCTGATTAAACATTATATAACAAAAAAAAAAAAAAGAAAACATGCAATCATACTAAATCGCGCATCGTGCATCCATTGTTGCATGACAAAGTAGACGTGATTTATAATTAAAGGGGTAGGAACAAAGCAAATGACTAAACATCCTGTAACCAATAAACAATAAACATAATAGAATAAAACTAGTTCTCAATAAATAAGAACACATACAATGACATTGTCAAAATAAATAATTAGAAAATCATATATAAATAAATCCACTGTCCAACCCTATGCAAGAACTAACAAAAAACACTAAAACCTCTCACAAAATAAAACCTTAAATAGAAATGCCAAAAAATACACACAACTCAACACAGATAATGAATATATTTCTTAAAAATACAAATAGACAAGCATCATTGTCTAAAGCAGAAGTGGCCATGCCTTTAAAACAGGATTCGAGGATACACATCCATTGATCCCAGGTGGTGTGTCTGATTTAAGTTCTAAAATCCAACCCTGCTCCTTCACTTCAGTTTTATTCTTGACATCACCACCTCTAATGTCCACATGTATCAGCTCTAACACAAAACATTTAAATTGATGTTCCTGACCAAATTCATCAATGTGTTGAGCTAAGACATTACTTAATCTGCAGTTCCTAATATCATTAAGATGTTCAAGGATCCTATCCTTTAAACTTCTATTAGTTTTACCTACATAAAAAGCGTAGCAATGCTCACAGAATGCATAATATACCAGATGCTTAGTCCTACAATCAGCATGAAAGGAAAACTCTATACAGTGGTGTAGTGTATAATTTTCAAAAGAAGACTTAGAATACATACTGGCAGACTTTATATTTTCTGCAAGGGAAAGTACCCTTGCTTTAGGAAGATGGAACATCAACATCCCAGGTGTGACACTTATAGCACAATTGTCTCTTCAAAGAAAAATTATTACGAAAACAAAACTTAGGTATCTCACCTACCACTTTCCTCAGTTCACTATTAGATGGTAATATACCCCAATTATTTCACATTAAATCACAAACCAGCTTGATATCGCTAGAGTAGATGAGTACACACCTCACTTCTCTGCTCCTGGATGATTCAATATTATCTTTACAGACTATTTTTGGACAGTATGAAAAACAGGGTCTGGCTTTACCTATCCTTTCAGTCCTAAGTTTGGCTATACAAGTATCAATTTCTTGAAATGAATAGCCTTTCTGTAGGAAGTTTTTCTTCAAATCAAACCAAATATTATCCAGTGAGGTATCATCATTATGTAATCGCATAATCCTGAACAACTGCCCTCTGAGTACATTCCTAAAGAAATGCCTAAGATGCCTGCTATTTTATGAAGAAGAGAGTTTTTCTTACAGGTCTTTTTTTATAAAGTTCTGATCTGATTGGGGTATATTACCATCTAATAGTTAACTGAGAGACATGGTAGGTGAGACACCTAAGTTTTGTTTTCATAATAATTTTACTTTGAAGAGACAACTGCGCTATAAGAGTCACACCTGGGATGTTGAACTGTGCAACTAATCAACAAAGTCGGTAAATAATGAATGCATACCTTCCCACAACAAAAAAATATTATCTACAAAATGCTTATATTCGATGACATGTGAGAAAAAACATTACTGCTTAAAACCTGATTAATTTCCCAATAAGCTAACACCAAGTTGGCATTGCTATTGGCACAAGCTATGCCCATAGCTACGCCAACCTTCTGTAAATAGAGATCCTCACCAAATAGGACTATGTTATTTTCTAAAACCAATTCAAGTAAAGTGAAAATAACTTTAATCCTATGGCTAACGAAAGTACCAAGGTCATATAAAAACATCCCCACATTCTCTATACCAATGGTATTGGGAATAACTGTGAAAAGTGAAGTCACATCAACGGTAGAAACAATAAATTTTGTTAATATTCATTCCACTACTCTTTCTCTACAAACCACTCAAAAAGTCTTTAATGTCTTTTAAAACCATGTCTATATTATCAAGTACAGGATGAGGCAACTTTTCAATGTATATTGGCAGGGGTTTTGTGACCCATCCTTTAATAGAAAAGTAAAACTAGTTAGTTTTCAGTTCTTTATGTAATTTAGGGAGCCCATAAAGTATTGGCATGATAGGATATTCTACACAAAAAAAACTTGTGTAGCTCCTCAGTGATCATCCCCATCACTACCAGATCAAACAAAAGAAATGATACCTTATCAGCTATGGCCATCACTTGATGTTTGGAGATAGAGATGTTATGTACCTCTGTCCTTCAAAAGTTCTTCCATGCTGATAAGGTAAAAATCCCTGTCCATCATGACAATGCCACCTCCCTCATCTGCTTAATGAATCTCAATGGAATTGAGCATTTTCAGTTCTTGTAGAGCAGCATATTCACCTGCAGTTAAATAGTAAAAAGAAGTTTTATGGCTCTGTGTCAGAGCTCATCAAATTTGCTCATCACAATTAGCAGTAAACGCTTCTACAACTGGCTGCATATCAGGAATAAAAGTGCTAGGTTTCTTAAAACAATTGACAACAGACTGAACTGGAAACATCAAAAATAAAGAAAAATTTCTAGTGAATAATTTAAGGTCAGTAAGCACCTGGACAACATCCAACCTCTGAGCAGAAACAGATGAAAGTCCTCTGTTGAGGAGACTGATCTGTTCAGTGGTAAGAGCAATTGACGAGATGTTAAAAACTAAATCATTCAATTCATGCTGCATGCTGTCATCCTGGTATACCTTTACATTGACTGCTGTTTGTGATGGATACCGCCTCTCCTTGCCCGACTTCTGGATCTCCCTTGCCTGTAGTCCTTCACAATGGGTACAGGCTCCAGTAAGGAAAACAGGGACAATGGTGTTGTTGGAGGAATAGTAGGTGTAGTGGCAGGTGTGGCTACCTTCACACTTTTACTTGTATATGGTATATTGGGAGGTGTGGCATTGTCGACAACTCTAGCTGATTCAACATCAACAACCCCTGAGCTGGCAATATCAGGTGTCAATTTATGACCTTCCTCTATTTCTTTCTTACCTTGATTTCAAATGAATTGTCAGTCTTATGTACAGTTATTTCTCTTAGAAATGAAGCTTCTAGCAGTTCATTAATAAAAAACAGTATTTTAATAACTGTTCCTGCTGATGTTAAATGACATCCTTCTTTCCGATGTGTACCACAATCATGCACAACTCCATACACATACCAGAAATCGGTATGTATGGTTATTGACTTATCTTTGCCAGTTTTATATGCTTCAGTTCTAGCTACTAATTTAGCTACTTGAGCAGATACATCTGCATTCAATTGTGCAGTTAAAAAAACATTTCTTCTGAGCAAATAAAAAAAGATGCTACGAGTTCACCATCATCTCTTCGAACACAGGAGCCATCTACAAAAAGGATGAGATCTGGATTCGGCAAAAGGAATATCCTTCAAATCTAATCTAGGAGGAAGCACAGTGTTGGTAACAACTACAAAATCACGGGGTTCTCCATCCATTGCAGGGATTAAAGAAGCAGGATTAAATGGTGGACATTGAACAGTCTGTAAAGAAGGGTTATTAAGTAAAGACAATTCATATTTTGACAATCATGCCACAGATAAATACCATTTTAGTCTTTAGTAACAGAGCTTCCTCAGAATATGGAACTGTCATATGCCTGAGAGTTAGTGCAGCTGCCTATCTACAATGCACGCTGTCACGGCCACCACCCCACCAGCTATAGGATCAAAATTACAGCTGAAAAAAGCAACATGTCTAAAACCATCATTTTTACACTGTGCTAAAAGTCCTAATGCTACTTTATTTCTTTCACTACAGAACAAAAAAGATTTATTTGAATAATTTGGTAACCCGAGTGCAGGAGGATTTAAAAGCAATGTCTTCAATTGTACAAAAGCTTGTTTATAATTCTGATAGTGTAAAGGTACAGTGGTATCTTTCTTTAATAATTCTAGCAAAGGTCTTACCACTTCAGAATAGTTAGAAATCCGTTGGACAGTAACCTGGTAAACCCAGAAAGGCTTGCAGTTGCTTCAGTGTAGCAGGGTATGATGCAGTCTGGATTACAGCAATTTGTGAAGGAAGAAACTGCCTGAAATAAGATGTCCCAGGTATTGAACCTGTGACTTCCATAACTACAATTTGCTTTTGTTGACCTTAAATCCTAATTCATATGTTCATAGGTGTGTACTAGGCTAATGGCCCTGGGGACTTTACAAGCCTAGCCATAGGATTACCCTGGTATCGTGCCACCTGACCTTAGTTCCCAGTGCTTCTGTCAAGTAGAGCCACTGGAGTTATCCCTGGGGTGAATTTTCTATTTCCCATCCACTCATCAAGATTTCTCTTGAAGAGGATCAGCAAGGTGCTCTGTTTGACATGTTTGGGAAGTCTATTCCATAGCATGGGCAGGCTCTGGGTTATGAACCTGTCCCTCCAGTATGTTATGTTGATTGTGGTAATGAGGTTGAGGTCTCTGGAGCGTGTGGTGTGGAGGGATTCGGATTTCTTTAGATGTAGCATTTCTACCAGAGCTGTGTCAGACATGGCTTTGTAAGTCAAGCAGAGACCACCTCTAAGTAGACGATATGAGACAGAGAATAGTTGGAGTTTTCTGAGTCTGTCCACATAAGACAAGTGTTTAAGGCCTAGGATCCTCTTTGTGAAGTACTTTTGCGGCTTCTCCAGTTGTTGCAGGCGTCTAGTGAGGTACATGCCAAATGGGGCACTGTACTCAGTGACTGGCCTAATGAGGGAAGAGTAGAGGGAGACAATGACCTCTTTCTTCTTGGATGTAAAACCCTTAGTAATGAGAGGTGCCACATAGAAGGACTTTCTGACCACAGTGGCAATGTGGTGATCAAAAGAGAGGTTGCGGTCAACCTGTGCTCCCAGATCTCTTATAATGCCTTCTGCATTCAGTGGACAACCATCACTGTGGTAATTCATGGGAAACGTGTTTTTCCCGAAGGGGATAATGAAACGAGCTTAAGGCCATGGTGTTCTGGTGCCATTGTAAGCTGGTCTCTTCTTTTTTGGAATGCCATTCTGTAGGATGTCAACATCACTTGGGGAGTTAATAATAGCTCCCAACTTGCAATCGTCTGCAAACTTTGTCAGCCAGAGTCCCTTTGTATTGGTCTGGACTTCAGAGAAGTAGACACTAAACAGGAGAGGGCCCAGGACTGAACCCTGTGGGACTCCACTCATGACAGTCTAACTTGGAGTCAGCTACTTTCAGCTGTGGGTTCTGTGATCCAGTTTGCAGCCCACCTAGTGATACAGGGGTTGATGCCTAGCTTAGTGAGTTTTTCTATGATTCCCGAGTAGTGAATGGTATCAAAGGCCTTGGCCAGATCAAGGTAGGCTGTAAGAACCACCCTGCCTTCATCCACAACTCTGGTGACTGACTCAAAGAAATCGACCAGGATGAGCAGGCATGATCTAACCTTCACAAAACCAAACTGTGTGGGATCCAGAGGTTGGAGATTCCCTATATCCTTGTTAGGTCCATGAGAATGCGTTCCATAGCTTTGCATATCAGACTCGTCAGGCTAATGGGGCAATAGTTCCCAAGGTCTGTAGTCACTCCTTCTTTGTGGAGAGGGATGACTGTAGCAGTGCACCATTTGGTAGGGGCAAAGGTGAGGCTGAGATTGAACAGGGCACACAGGCTAGTTCACTCTGTAGTTCATGTAGAACACAGCCAGGGATTTTGTCAGGTCCCATAGAAGCTGTATTCTTGGCCTTGGACAGTGTTGTTTTAACCTGTGCAGCAGTAATACTGGGTGCCTGGCATTCTACTGGCATTGCGATCCATGCATTTGTGCACGTGTTCATACAGTGTACTGGTGTATGATTCAGCAGTCATGCAACTGTTTTCCATTTGCATGGGTGACATGAAGTTAGCCACCTCTGTTTTTAAGAGCCCAAAGTTAGCTTTGAAGATGTTTTTCATGGTGGTTACTTTTGCAGGGAGTGGGAGGGATGTGGATTTCCAAGGTGATTAGTTTGTGGTCGGATCTAACCAGGGTGGCACTGACTACTGGTGTAGAGCAACGGTCGCCCATGTTAGTAATGACCAGGTCAAGGATGTTGCTACTCTAGTGGGGCTAAGAACAAGCTGGTCCAGGGCATTGGAATTAATGAATTTCAGGAAATGGTGGACAAGTGTACTGGTACATGAGTAGTTTTCCCAGTTAATGGAGTAGTTGAAGTCACCTAGTATGGGAGTGTTAGGTTGGACCATAACATTCTCCAGGGTATTTAGGAATGTTTCTTGCAACATGGTTGGGGTCCTATAGTAGGCTATAACCTGAATCGTTGTCTTATCCAGTGTTAGCTGCACCTGAAGTATCTCTGATGCATTCTGTTCACAAGGTTTTAGTGTTATAAGGACAGTTTCTGCATTCTGTATGAGCCCCACCTCATTATCATGGATAATCCAGAGCTGCAGAAGGATAGCATTCAATTCCTCCACATCAGCATTTTCTACTTGCTGTTCTGCTTTTAGAAAAGCAAAAAGGGCATTTTCATTTGAACAGATAGTGTTAGTCTGTAATACTTAAGTTTCATTAGGGATATCTAAACACACCATCAGTTTGCACACTAAAGCTCTTTGGGTTGAAGATTTAAGGGAGCTGAACTTCCTACAAAAAAGCACTGTTATTTTAGTGGATCGATTTCAATAAGGACAGGTTTAGAGCCGGGATAATCTATAGGAACTCTGGACAGACCCACAGCCTAAACTGTGTGTTTGGAAAGTGGAAGGTTTTCAGCAATGCCGAAGTAATCATAGCTCTAGTAGTTCTTGTCACTACAAGAAATGGGACGCATGTATTTTGCACTGTAATACTGGCAAAGGACCTTCATTGTCAATCAGGACCAAGGGAAATAACTGTAGCCCCCGCTGCTCATAGTTGTCCTAATGAGGTTGCTGCCACACTGGTGGTTGCCAAATAGAAATCCTCCTGTATGGATTGCTATCAAGTTGCACTGATGTTTGATTGTTTGGCAAAGTCGGTTGTTGTCCAAGGAGTGGGCAGCCATTTCACCAATGCCCTACTAGCACAATGAAAACAGGTATTTAACAACAGTTCACCCTGCAGTGCTTGTAATAAATCTGAGGGCAAGAAATTTGTTGATACTGTCCTGGGGCTGCTGAAATAAGTGGGCTTTACCTCTTCCCCCCACAACTTTTTCTTCCCTGACCTTGTCCTCTGAAATTGTCACTGAACTTTTTCTTTTGTTCTTTTCCTTCTTAAGGATATTGTCTGCTACATAATGTGCTCAGCTTGGACCAGAAAGACATGTCACAGTAATGGCTTTTAAAAGATTATTTCTAGTATCTAGAAACTCATCTGTGTGTTTCTGAATGTTACTGCCTAAGTTCGTTTTTCACATATTTTCCTAAAATATCAAGAGGTATGGAGGCATTTAGTATGGCTCTACAGTCTTCAATGGTAGGGGTTTACAAGTGTACATGTCCTTCAAAAATTTTTGCACATTTTGCTAACTGTGTTCAAATAGGGTGGAGAGAATTTACAATTGTTTGAAAATCGACAGCAGTCCATGGCTGTACCACTCATAGTAGGTTCAGCCTCATTGGCGCTAGCTGTTGCAGGGTTTGAGACTTTGCGAAAGAGTGTATCTATGTAGAATATATCTCAGAACCAGAAGAGTCAAAAATCGGTCTCTTCTCCTGTGGGTTGTATTGCAGGGGATGCCCACTGATACCACCACCCCCCATCAATGTCAACTGGTAATTGAATAATAATGTTTTTAATTTTACCCAAAGTGCTATTTTTTACTGACTGACTTTTATTAGGAAATCTTTTTACCTCTCCCCTTGACTTATGTCTATAGTACAATTCATTTTCTTTATTATCTATATACATAAACATTTGGTCTGAGATTACAGCAGATTTATGGTTCTGGTGAAATCTTGTTTTATAAGCTGACTAAGAGGGGAGATTGGAAGTACTGAAAGTAACTTGGGCTGGATCTGGGGAAGTGTTTTTGTGAAACAGACCTCCATGTGCCCACTTGGAGAGGGAGAAACGTCAGCTGGTTCAGATTTGAGTGAGTCATAAGGTGGACGGGGCGCAGAGGGTAACGGGGGCCAGTCATCATCTGATGATTCCGGCTGCGTAAGTGATAACTTCTCTGTCTTGAAGGATGCAGACAACAGGAATGGTACTTTTTTGTCTCTACATTTTTGTAAATTAACTGTTTTATTTGCTGCCTGGAGCTGTGGCAGAGTACATTTGTATATTTTAACTTATTTTTCAGATTTTGTAAAATGTTTTTATCAAAAGAACCTTTCATCAGAAACTTTAAAGTGTTATCATTTTTGTGAGCTCAGACCATTTTACCAAATAATTACAGCTGTCCCCATCATACTTATTATGGAGTCCCTGGCTCCAGCTCTTTAAAACCACTTATACTGGTGCTCGTTTTAAAAATCTCACAATCATGCCAAAGATCGAGAACTGTGACTATAATTAGGGGTACTCATGTCCCAATGAAGGAATTCTCTGTTCTTTTTTATTAGAAGCAGTTCTCACTCTTGAAAGCTTGCCACAAGAACTCTTCTAATTGCACTCCCCCAAGAAAGGGATGTCTCATGTCCTTGTACACAGGGCTTCTCTAACCCTTTAACAAGATTCTCTGCCCCTGCATATTAATTAGAACCTCATTATCACACAATTATACAAGAAGCAGGTTAGTAAAAGGTAAATCACACAGACATCCAATTTCCTCTTTTCATTCAATTTACCCACTCACATGCAATCAAAATAAATGAAAAAAAGTGCTAGTAAAGCTTACCTGAAGAGACTTTACACTCGGCTGAGATTTAAAATCATGTACCATCACATCAGAAAAATGCCTGACAGAAACCCTCTCTCTCTTTAGGGCCCAGTAGCAGTCTCTAATGCAACAGCACACAAATGTCTCAGAACTTAGAGTAGCACAACACCAAACTGTTAAGATAACAAATAACTTTTACCAGACAGTTCAGCAAAGAATAACAATCTCCTTTATTGCACAGAAGGACACATATGTGGGAGACTAGACAATCATAATTGTATCTCGCCAAGTTATGAGAATCAGATTTTATATTTTCATTACACTAAAAGCAACATTACTGTAACAACTACAAAACTGTCATGACTAATTAGAAATGAACACTGTAATATTAAATTTGGCAACTAAGAGCTCATGACTGCTTATTTATGACATTCTGTATTAGGCACAAATTCCGAATTCCAGGGTAGAACGTTCTACTTTATAAGCACTTAACAGTACTAATATTAGACAGGAAGCAAACTAAAATATGCATGGTGAAGTACATTCTGAATATTTCATTCTTGCTGCAAAAACATTCATTAGAAATGAAATGCACATGCAAACATTTTCCCTTTCCTGTATTTCTCACCCTTTGCATTACCATCAAGGCTAACCTTAAGCAGTCAGTACATCGTCCTTTGTTCTCCCCAGAAAGCATTAAGCAGGAAGAGTATCTCCTCCATTCTGTGGACATGCACCATCAATTGAGATTTTTCATTGAAAGGATGAAGCCTATTTGTTGCTAATGTCTCTTTTTCCAATATGAATCTTGTGCAAGGCAGGAGGGTTGATAATATTCAGGTTTCCCACAATAATGAGCCACACTCAGGTGGATTTGTTTGAAAATCTGTCCTGCTGTTATGAAGGATGGACCTTCCCTTGCCATTTATGAAAGTTATGCAATTACCATAATGATAAACCTGATAAAGCATGTCAATCCTTCATATCATACCTACCCACCTTCCCTCACCTCAAGTCAATCCTTTATCAGTTTATTTTGACCTAAGACAAGATCTAGATGAAATGACGCTGTGGTACATGATGGGATAGTAGAGGGGTACTCGGCAGCCTGGGGAAGTATTTTTAGGCAGCCCTAATGCCTACTGGCCTAAAGCCCATATTCATGGAGGACAAAACTGCTCTTCCTTTATCTTTATTGTAACTTTGAAATTTCATTTTCAAAAGATCAATTTAGGTCTAAAAATACAAGTCAAGCCTAAGAGGACCAAAGCCCAACATACTACAAAAAACCCTGACCAATCTAAATAGGCAGCTAAGAGGGTTAATTAATATTTCAAAGGCTAAACTTCAATAAAAAATAGCTTCTCAGGCAAAGGACAACCACAAAGCTTTGTACAGCTATATCTGTAACCTCAAGGGAAATACTCAACAATGCACAAACCGTATTGCAAATGGCATCACCCACACTGAACCTGAGGCCATTGCCAACTTTTTGGCTTGACAGGTCCAGCTTAAAATCCCCCCCAAAGTAAAAAAAAGAAATACTGCATACCACAACCACCCCCCCCCCCCAACTATTACTAAAGAACAGGCACTCAATGCACTTTCAAAGGCCATAAAACACTGCATTGATGGGCCCTGATAACATCCTGGGATGCCCACTAAATAGAATGAAACATGATCTCTCTGGTCCACTTGAATCGCTTTTCATCTAGAACAGTCATGTTTTGTGCCCAGGAATGGAAGATTTGCTACAGTCATTCCCTTGCACAAAGGAGGCCCAACCACTGATCCAGGTAATTACAAGCCCATAATACTATCCACAAATATAAGGCCATGAAAAGAATAGTCATGGAAATGATAAATGAGGACACAGGCAACCAGCAAACACTGAACCCATCATAGAAGGCTTTTGATATAACACCCCAGTCAGGCATTATAGACAAGCTAATTAAATTGGGTATAAACCCATTTATCACCTGCTAGATAGTCATCTGGCTCACTGACAGAACCCAGGAGGTCAAAATAGGTGAGCTCACCTCCAGCAAGAGGCCAGTCACTGGCATAGTGACACAGGGCTCGATACTGATCCCAATCCTTTTTGGTATCTATCTGAAGGGGAAGCACATGCTGAACGTTTATGACTGACTAAGACTGCAGATGACTGCAAGCTGGGGGTTATCAACTCCCCACAGACACTAGAATTCTTCAAGAAGGCCCATCTCTGACTAACAAATAGTGCCAAAGCCATGGTCTTAAACTCAGTGCAAAGAAATGCATAATTGGACCCTTTGGGAAGTCAACCATCCTGGCTAATTACCATGTTGATAATACACCCCTAAGAGTCGGCCCAGTGGTCAGGGATGCGAGTATGCATGCAGACAGTAACCTTACCTTCTGCCACCAAGGAAATTGTTTTATGCTTTGCAACTTATAAGTAAGATCGTAGCATCTAGGTCCAAAAAGGTAAACATCTCACTGTACTCTGTCCTTATCAAACGAATCATACAGGGCAATACCTCTTTTTATATGTACCTGAGCAGGTATATGCTTCCGCTATAGTAACCTCAGATGTTCCTTACAAAAGAATATAAAGCATAACAAACCTGCCTTATACAGACTGCCTTAAACCCTTTCCCTCTATTACCCAATTTAAGCACAACCTAGACCAGTGGATGGTGAAAAAGAACATTTACACCACACCTGACACCCAGAGGATGGTGGAACAGAACATTTACACCACACCTGACACCCTTGTCCTTAGAAAGGCCCCTGGGTTGCTAGCCTAGTAACAATCTATGACTATGCATCATGGTTGTTACAATGCCTTTTTCTAGCATGTCCTCATATTAATAGTCTTGTTTTTAATAGTGGATACTTAACTGAATGAATCTGTTTGTTACCAGGACTGGTGGAATTTAGTTGTTTTGATCTTATGGATTTGGGGAGCTCTAGAAGTGGTTTATGTTGAGACATTGGCTGTAGATCTGGTCAAAGGGCAAGTTATTACATGGGTAGCTAGGCTGATGAAGGTGGAATGCATTTTGGTATACATAGGAATGGATCTGGTGTTTATGTGCTCAAATATGTCTTTTAATGACCTTGTAAATATTTATTGTAATGCAAGTGTCTGGGTGGTATTAATATGACTGACCTGATGAATGCTCATTTTGTGTTTTTCATGTTGTTGTAGAGTGACTGTATGTGAATCATTGTCTTTAGATGGGTTAAATCTATAGTGTGGCGCTCCTGGCAGGTGTTTTATTTTACTTCATTTTTCAGGAAGCCCTGGGATATCTAGCTAAAGCTGTTTGTTCTTCCTTTAAGTATGTAGTTTTGGAAATGTTTATTTTGATTCAAGTAGATTTATAGAATAGTACAAAATTCTGATAGTGGGCAGGATTGTTGGAAGATTCCAGTTTCCAAGAGCTGTCTCGAGTTATCTTTAGTTTTCAGTTATCTGGTGAGCTAAGGGCAATTTTAACTTCTGAGTCATCAGTTTTAAAGTGAAATAATTTGTTTTGAATGTGTTACAGAATTCTGAGAAACTGTCCCAAGGTAGAATCAATGCCTTTTTCTAGCGTGTCCTCATATTAATAGTCTTGTTTTTAATAGTGGATACTTAACTGAATGAATCTGTTTGTTACCAGGACTGGTGGAATTTAGTTGTTTTGAACAGCCACTCAGTCATTATCATTGCATGATCACCCGATGAATTAGGTAGATTACCATGTGAATTATATCTGTGAGAGATGTTTCTAAATACTAAACAGAGGACTACAGATTGGCAATAATTAGGATTTTATCTAGTATGAATTCAAATGAGGGGGACTTAGGCTACCTTGGAAGAAGGCCCTCCCAATTAATTACTTGTTGCTGCTGGACCAGTTCAGATTACAGTCCTGTAGTAGTTCATAGGCAAGTGCTAGGCTAGCTACCCGTGTGCACCATTTTAAGCCAAGCCAAGTTCACTTTTAGAGCTCGGTTTAACCTATCCCATTTGGCGTTAAGACTAGCCTTACCTACTTCATTGTCAATAACATATTATACCCTAATGAGAATAACTGGAATCATACAATACATGGGCTGCCTCTGTCCATTGGTAGTACAAGGGGCAGTATTGGGGACAAGGATGTGGAATCTGTTCCAGAGCAGTGGCATCCTCTATGAGATATACCTGTCCCTCCAAACTGTTCTGTTTATGTTGCATAAGAGATTTAGATCCCTAGATTGAGCATTTCTGATGCCATTTGGCTTTCCTGATGTGAAGTAAACCCATCAGTATCGATTCAGAGGATGCCTTGTATGTTAGACAGACGTCACCTCTTTGCAGTCTATAGGATAGAGAGTACAGTGACAGGACTTGTTCATGTAAGACATATTGTTTAGGACTTGTATCCTTTTAGGAAGGTACATCTGGAAGCTTTCTGGTTACTGCATCTTTCTGAACAGATACATGCCAAAGGAGGCATTATATTCAATGACTGTCAGAATGGGGTCTGCCCGGCTGAGTAAAGGGGACAATGACATCTACAGATCTAGACACAGTCTCTGTTTATAAGCTGAGCAATACAGAAGGAATTTCTTACAACAATGAACACATTGGTCAAAAGGTAGGTCACTGTCCACATAAATTTCCAAATCCCAAACTAAGTCCACTCTTAGGTGCTTATTGTCACGGTGATAGTTTCCTGGTGTCAAGATGGGTAAATATGTTTCAAACTGACATATTCCTAATACTTGCCCTTTATCTACAGCATAGGGTTTCAGAACAAAGCAACTGTCTGTTTGTACTCCACAAAGGGGGAGCCATGACGGACCCCGGGAACTACCGCCCCATTAGCCTGACAAGCCTGGTCTGCAAGGCCATGGAATGTATCATCGTGGAACTCATAAACAAAGACATTGGTAATCTCCAAACTCTGGACCCTACCCAGTTTGGATTTGTAAAAGGCAGATCATGTCTCCTAAACCTGATTGACTTCTTTGAAGCAGTCACCAACGCCATAGATGAGGGTAAAATGGTTCACACAGCTTATCTAGATCTCGCCAAGGCTTTCGACACCATCCCCCACTCTGGAATTATAGATAAGCTCACTAAACTAGGTATAAATCCCTATGTCACAAGATGGGTTGCCAACTGGCTCATGGACAGAACCCACACTGTGAAAGTAGTGTATTCCAAATCCGACATCAGACCAGTGACAAGTGGAGTACCACAGGGTTCAGTCCTGGGTCCTCTCCTGTTTGGTATCTACTTCTCTGAAGTGCAGGCCAACACAGGAGGTCTTTGGCTAACAGAATTTGCAGATGACTGCAAACTAGGAGCCATAATCGAAACTCCTAATGATGTGGACAAACTACAAAAGGGCTTCACTGAGACAGATACCTGGTGTCAAAGCCATGGCCTGAAGCTCAATGCCAAAAAGTGCATTGTCATCCCATTTGGTGAAAACTCTGTACCCATGAACTACCACATAGCTGGTAGTCTACTTAATGCCGAAAATGTGATGAGACCTTGGGACACAGGTGGACAGTAGTCTCTCCTTTGATAATCGCATTGCCACAGTGGTCAGGAAATTCTTCTGCATGGCTCATCTCATCACAAAAGGATTTTCATCCAGAAAAAAAGAGGTAATTGTTCCCCTCTACTCATTAGACCCATTACAGAGTACAACGCCCCTTTTGGTATGTACCTCACAAGACATCTACATCTACTGGAAAGACCACAGAAATCTCTCACAAAGAGGATTACTGGCCTCAAACAGATGCCGTATGCAGTCTCAAAAAACTACAGCTTTACTCCATCGCATATCGCCTACTCAGGGACGATCTCTACCTAACATACAAAGCTATGTCAAACCCAGAGCTGTTGGACATGCTCCACTTAAAGAAATCCCAATCCCTCCAAGCTACACGCTCTAGAGACCTAAACCTTGTCACCACAATAAACAGAACATGCTGGAGGGATAGACTCCTGTCCCAGAGACTTCCCATACTCTGGAACAGACTACCTATGTCAAACAGAGTTCCTCATTAGCACTCTTCAAGAAAAATCTTGATGATTGGATGGGAAATGGGAAATTCACCCTGGGGATCACTTCTGTGGCTCTGCATGACACAGGCACAGGAAAATAATTTTCTTGGGTGGTGAAAGCCAGAGTACATTTTTGGCTAGGCTTGTATTGTATTGGCTAGGGCCAATAGCCAAGTACCTACCTATGAATTCTTCCCAAAAACTGCTTCCTCCTGCCTTGGAGGGTACTGTCTGGTAATAGATTTCCTCCAATGCAGCATCTAAAAAAATAAGACAAACAATACAGGACTGTTCAGGTACCGTGATTCACTAACCACTTCAAAAAGGTTAAACAGAACAGCTGTAAGCTTCAGTAATAATACCTACAGTGCTTTTTGGATGGACTAATATCCAAAATCATAATAAAAATAACAGAAAAATACCGAGCACATGTATCGTCAATGCAAATGCTACACAACAAAATTCAGCAAGGGCTACTGCCTTGCACACAATAATTGATGCACACTAAAATTCTCTACTAGATCCTATATTTCAAACTTCTAAAGTCATTGGTTTGTAAACAACATATTTAATACAAGATGTGTGCCGCAGTCTATAGCTTAGGACACAGGCAGTATGTCATTCAATTATACAAAGAAAAAGCCTCCATTTAATTTATTAGTATTTTTTCTTATTTAGTAAAAGAAAGTAAATGTTAGTGTGATATAAAAAGTCAGCTGCCAGAACAGAACCTTAGACAACAGTGAAAGTATGACAAGAAGGCAGGAAGCTGGCTGCTGTTGAAGGAAAAATAACTAATTGTTGTTAAGGCACATACAGGAGAAACACTTGCTGCTTAACCATAATTCCTACTGTAGTAAGTTCTGTACTTGAATGTAGTTCAAAATATCCTGTCAAGAGGTCACTGTGCAGGCACTGACTGTTTGGATGCAGCATTGTTTGTATTCGTGTATCTAAAAGCTGGTTCTGAATTTTAACAACATACTAGATAAATCAGGGAGTTAAACAACTGGTTACAATTAAAAAATGTGCAGTTCTGAAACTTTTGAGATTAAAATGCAATCAGGAAACCCTTCCCTTCTGGGCTAGTTGAGCATGGAAGAGCATTAAACCACTAACCCTGATGTCACACCACCAGCTGAGTATTTTCTTCAGCATCTGCACATCTCCCATGAATCCAAATCAATCTTCACTAGGAACACTTTCCTGCTATGCCCAAAACCTTGCCACATGTAAACTGGCAATCACCTAGCCACCTATAAGAGTGGGCCCTATAACAGACTGATACCTTGTCCAGGATCCTGTGAAGCCATACTGACCTTTGCATCCATTTTTGCCCTCTCCCTTAGACCCTTGTTCACAGCCCTGACACCTTCATAGGACTAACCCACTCCCCAAGCTCAATTATACTATCACTGTGCCCCTAGACCCCTAACCAATATTTAATCCTGTCCTCCTGCTCAGCATATCCACTCAATAAATAATCTCAGGATGTACATAGAAAGATCTGCTGAGAAAATTCACCTACCCACGACCAAATAAAAATAACAGCAATTAAAATCAATTTTAGCCAAGCTGCAAGGATTCCACATTTTTTTAAATGACCAAGTAAACCAGCATATCCAGTCAGAAATAAAATGTCACTGACCATCTGTTATGTGGTTTAGAAAAGCACAAGCTGACTAGTTTGAAGTCAGTCTGGCACCATAAAGGATTCAAGCTTACCTCTCAAATGTCCCAGACTTTAAAGGACTAACACAGACTCTGCACAAATTTTGGATCTTACTTTTTGAGGAAATGTGGTGGTTTACAGTCAATAAGTAATGATATTCTAAAAAAATAAATATACTGACGGTACTTAAGTCAAAATCTTATTTTATTTCTGAAAATAGTTTCTAAGTGAAGTCTTATTTTATAATTTTTAAAATCAGTACTACTAATTTTTAAAAACGTTGATTTCGGACAGATTAATTTTGGATATGTACCTGATTCTGCAGATAAGCTGACAGCTATGAACACAAGATTATCTTAACACAGTGGCACAAATCAAAAATTAAGAGCATTGATGTCTTTGTGGGTGGAAGGCAACAACAAAACAATGACTATTTACAACTGCACACATGATTTCTAACAGCTCTGTA
Organism: Protopterus annectens; assembly: GCF_019279795.1. Taxonomy (NCBI): domain Eukaryota; kingdom Metazoa; phylum Chordata; order Ceratodontiformes; family Protopteridae; genus Protopterus; species Protopterus annectens. The sequence goes on along the minus strand of NC_056746.1, from coordinate 917,395,857 downwards.
AAGGGGGTTCATCCACACCCACTAGTATACTGTATAACAAACCTGCATACTGTTCCTACACATCTTACATGTAATGGCAACTTAAGCTATGTAAATAGTAAATTTGTGGAGCTTTACTCCCTGGGTCTCCACTAAAAAAGGACTATCAGCTCAGCTCCTGGTCAACAAATGTAAAATAAATAATAAATAAATAAAACCACATTTTGTACTGGGTGGAGTACATTCTTCTAAGCAACTCTCTGGAGCACTTCAGCACAAAGACCAGACTGTCTAAAATTGTTCAAAGCAACATAAAAGTGTATGTGCACACTACTTATAAACATCTCAAATGTTGCTGCTCTGTGAAATGTAAACGTCGTTTTAGCCGTTACCAACACCTAACACCTACAATAGTGACAGTAAGTAGTGTGCACATAAACGTTTATGTTGCTTTGAACAATTTTTGGCAGTTTGGTCGTTGTGCTATTCCCGAGAGCTGCTTAGAAAACAGCTAAAAAGACATGTACATTTCACAGAGCAGCAAGAGTTGAGATGACATATCCATTCCAAGCATTGCTACATAAAGAGAAGAGGCAACAATACGATATCAAGAAAAGAAATGTTTGTCTGCAACCTTCACTAAAACCACACTCTCCAATCGTGTCATAAGACTCAACAGAAGCCAAGCGAAGTGTGATGATGAAACCCCAGTACCAAGTGCAACAGGGACATTATGTATCATAACTTGACACTTCTTAATAAAGCATTAAGATGATGAAAGGGTGGTATGTACTTGGGTTTAAAAAAAAGCGGAAATAAATATGTTCCTTATAAATGCAAATTAAATACGAGAAGCGTACAGCACAGAGGCACTGCAAGATTAAGCTGTTAAGATGCTGTACGCACACTAAGACAGCTATTTAACATCTGCTTAACAAATCAGGTTACGTAGAACAGTACAAATTTGCTTACACAGTTCATTTCTAATCAAACTCCCATTTTTCCACCAAATACAACCCGATATACTAAATAAAGCAGTAATATTTAAAGCGCCGCAAAAGGAAAGAAGTCCTATGTTTGTGAACTGCACGAACGTCGGTTATGCAAACTTCCCCTCTCTCGTGAAATGTACTTTGTGATGAAAACTATAGAAAAGGGCCAAGTAATCTGAGATGATCTAAGTGCTCATTTGGTCTTTAAATATTGGGCTGCGTTAGGATACTGCTTCTCAGAATCAAACTGTTATACATACAGGATATAAAGACTAAAAAAACACCACTGTCTCCCCAAACGTTTAAGAAACTACAGTCTATAACAAAATACATCTAACCATGCAGATTAGCTTTTACTAAAAAAAAAAAAAAACACATAGCGATCGTGACGGTTTATGATAGTACCACGAACAACTCTGGTTCTCTGCTGGCATTTGGGGAGGAGGGATCGCAATGCTCTGCTGTGGCGTAGCACTGTCACATCAAACCCTACAAAACGGTAGCACACATACCTTTCGACTATCCAATTGAAAAACGTCCAGATTTTCTGGTCAGTTCCTCATAAAACTTGTGGTTTTCTTGATTTTTTTGGCAAATCAGTGAGGAACTAATTCAATAAATAATGGCAGGCATTTCAGTTTCACGCTTCATGTCTTCTGGAAAAGTACGATAATACACATTTTTATACCAGCAACTAAGTTTATAACAGCAATACTTAAAACATGTTCCTATTTTTTGTGGCTTCGTTCCTCATTATTCTTGTCTTTCTCCAGATTTTTGTGCTAAAACTTTGAGACCCATGCATACACAACTGCCACACACTAGCTGCTCCCACCACACACGCAGTGGTGCCCCCTCCCAGTATTATTTTTGGACATTCCCAAATTAAAATGCCAGCTTGTCTAACGTGCCAATATCGTTAGAATCTGGCAAGGCAAAAACACGAAAGTCAGAACTGTTACAACTGTTGATTTATTTAACAAAAACAAACTTGCAAACCCACAGCTCCCACAACTTTAAAAGTCAAAGCAAAACAACGTTCATAAGTAGCAAATTTTCACATTTATTATAACAAACTATGAAAAAAAATCAACAAGTGCACAAATGAGACTCGGACCTGATGAATGAATGAAAGGAACGCGCCCTACATCATTAACTTCCAGGCCAGATGTCTTTCTGCTGAGTCATAAGTCACAGACCACAGCTCAGCTCGAGTATTGCTTAACCATCACAAGTGCAAACGATTTCTGGACAATTAATATTGCAATAAGATGAAACAGTAACATTCTACCATAAATACGTACGTACAATCATTTTCATAATTTCTTTTTAAATGCTTTGAATTTTTTTCAGCAAAAGGCAGATTCCCAAAATATACAAATGCTTTCTTATAGAAATACTTTATAATATAAAATGACATATTTGTATCTTTAAAAGATTACACCTGCCATGACTGACACAAGTTACAAGAGATTGCATCATGTTGTATCATTATCGTTTTCAGCCATGTTTTCAATATTCCAACACGTTTTTTTTCTTAAATAACACTAGTATTCAAAGAATATATTTACTCCATTGTTTAAAAAAATAATGAACAGTAAATGGCATTAAACCATAGTCCAAGCGTCCATGTAGGTCCAGGTGCAGCTGGCTGCTTGTGACCCATGATGTGATGACGGGTCTCGCCCCTTAAAGCGCCTCCGTATGACTGAGCTGCTATGGGCCCCGCCGAAGTAGCCCGTGCCGGCGGGAAAGCCACAAGAGGAGCAGCTCGAGCAGCCGTTGTTGTCTGTCTCGCACAGATCGTCTATTGCTGTCTATTAGCAGTGGGCTGAAGCCGCCAATAAAGGTTCGGGTATTTGTTTAAATAAGTTCCTGAGTGTCGACAGTTCACGGGTGAGCTGTTCGACCTTCTTTTGCAATCTCTCGTTCTCAGCTGTCAGTTCCAGAACTTTGTGCTGCGTCTCTATGTTGCGCAGCTTGGCCTTGTCACGGCTCTTCCTCACCGCGATATTATTGCGTTCTCGCCGAATCCTGTACTCATCACTGTGTTTGTCTACCGACTTCTTGTTCTTAGTGGACTTAGAGGCGCCAGGGGACTCCTCTTTGCTACACTCCGAAGGGGTTGGTGTACTGGGGGGACTGGAGGACGACGTTGACAAGTTGCCATTGCTGCCACCAGTAATTGACTGGTATGGCTGGAAAAGTCTAGGGCTGCCGAAGGTGGAATGGCTCGTCATCACGCTCTCGCCCTTGCGGGCTTCTTCTCGTTTTACTGCCTTATAGCTGTCCAGCTGCTCGAACACTGGCTCTGTTTTAGTTTCTATAACGTGTGCCGGTAAGCTGTTTACGTTGCCGGACCGACTGCTACCCGAACTTCCAGAAGATAAGACGTGCTGCCGTGCTAGTAAGTGATAACTCGGGTAGTCCTGGAATGCTCTTCTGTCTTTACGATCGTCTTCAAACAGATCTGCGAGAAAATCGTTGCCCGGTGACTCAAAGTTGCCCCCTGGCGCTGGCTGCTGATGATGCGGCACCAACGGGTTTAAATATGGACTAAAGTCAATAGCTCTCTCGTTATCCCCAATGGCCAGATCTGTCATCGAATGTCCCCTGTAGTCTGGCTTTATCCGAAAACAGTCTTTATCGTACGGGTAGTTGTCCCCCTCGTAGAAGTTTGTTAGGTCCATGGAATTACAAGCGTGTTGAATAGTGCCACATGCTGGATCCCGACTTTGCATGCGTTTCATCAAAAAGGTGGTGACAGACTTTTTTACACAATATTCTGCAGGCAAATGTCTGCTAAAAGGTTTCAGTAAGTTGTTTGCTAGCTTACTAACAATTCCCAAATAAGTATCTCCTGCGTCTAGCCAAAACTTTATACGAAAAGGAACTTAAGCCTCCAAAGTCACTCAGAACAGTGGCACGAGTAAAGAACTTGCACTCTTATTTATAGTAGTGTAGTAGCTGCCATAGTAACGGATGACGTTGGAGGGCAGCACCCTTCAAAGAAAGATTTTCGGTGCCAAGTTCAGTTACTACCAACTTTTTAATTCAGGTATTATTTGATACACTCACCTACTTGTTTCGATGCCCCTAGATTAAATCAGAGTGTACTTAGTATTTCGGGACATCAACATGCGTGCACGCATTTGCACTCACTTTTTGTTTTAAACTACAGTCATCACCAACAATCTGTACTAAATTAAAGTTTAAGATGCTATGCTCTTTTTTTTGCC